>NC_091995.1:41050112-41156883 GCF_044704955.1 Pristiophorus japonicus | reverse complement strand
CTCCCTCCTCTCCCCCCCTCCCTCTCTCCCCCCCTCCCTCTCTCCCCCCCCTCCCTCTCTCCCCCCCTCCCTCTCTCCCCCCTCCCTCTCTCCCCCCCTCCCTCTCTCCCCCCCTCCCTCTCTCCCCCCCTCCCTCTCTCCCCCCCTCCCTCTCTCCCCCCCTCCCTCTCTCCCCCCCTCCCTCTCTCCCCCCTCCCTCTCTCCCCCCCTCCCTCTCTCCCCCCCTCCCTCTCTCCCCCTCTCCCCCCCTCCCTCTCTCCCCCCCTCCCCCTCTCCCCCCCTCCCCCTCTCCCCCCCTCCCCCTCTCCCCCCCTCCCTCTCTCCCCCCCTCCCTCTCTCCCCCCCTCCCTCTCTCCCCCCCTCCCTCTCTCCCCCCCTCCCTCTCTCCCCCCCCTCCCTCTCTCCCCCCCTCCCTCTCTCCCCCCCTCCCTCTCTCCCCCCCTCCCTCTCTCCCCCCCTCCCTCTCTCCCTCCCTCCCTCTCTCCCCCCCTCCCTCTCTCCCCCCCTCCCTCTCTCCCCCCCTCCCTCTCTCCCCCCCTCCCTCTCTCCCCCCCTCCCTCTCTCCCCCCTTCCCTCTCTCCCCCCCTCCCTCTCTCCCCCCCTCCCTCTCTCCCCCCTCCCTCCTCTCCCCCCCTCCCTCTCTCCCCCCCTCCCTCTCTCCCCCCCTCCCTCTCTCCCCCCCTCCCTCTCTCTCCCCCTCCCTCTCTCCCTCCCCCTCCCTCTCCCTCCCCCTCCCTCTCTCCCTCTCCCTCTCTCTCTCTCCCTCTTTCTCTTTCTTTCTCTCTCTCTCGTTCTCTCTCTCTCTCC
This sequence comes from Pristiophorus japonicus, assembly GCF_044704955.1. Taxonomy (NCBI): domain Eukaryota; kingdom Metazoa; phylum Chordata; class Chondrichthyes; family Pristiophoridae; genus Pristiophorus; species Pristiophorus japonicus. The sequence continues at coordinate 41,156,076 of NC_091995.1, read as the reverse complement.
TCCCTCCCCCAAAGGCTGGCGATGCTGGAGCTATCAAGACTGAGATCGATAGATTTTCGTTGGGTGAGGGTATCCGGGGATATGGAAGAAAGGCAGCAAAATGGAGTTGAGCTACAGACCGACCATGACCTAATTAAATGGTGGAGTTGGCTCGAGGGACTGATTGGCCTCCTCCTGTTCCTAATGTTCTTATGCTCCTTTCGATCTGAGCTAGGTATTAACCTCAGTCCCTTGGGCGTACGGCAAGTATCTGACCTAGATGATGAACTTCCCTCCCTTACCCCTCTGTTACGATGAATATGACCCACTGAACTTTGAAGGGAGGGTGGGGAGCAGGGGGTGTGGGGCGGCGGGTGGCGCGTAGGGGAGAAGAAGTGAATGTTGTTCCTGGATAATTTGTTGTTTGCTCTTCTAGAATGGCCAGGCCCGGGACCAGCAGCTCGCCTGACCTTCCAAAGGTGGTGTGTGAAAGCCAGCGTGCCGGGCAGGCGGAAGGCAGGGTGCCGCTGGGGAGGCTGATGCTCCCACTTGAAGAAGCCAGCCGGGGCAAACCGAGGCGGGACGGTCTGCGGCCGAGGCACGGGGTCTTCATCGGCGACCAGGTAGCTCGTTGGAACTCCGTGAAGGCCAACCTCAGTGTGAGAAGCGACGAGGAAATGGCCAAGATGCTGCTGGACGTGTAAGTCTTGGGACTTCCTTTTTGTTCCCCGCCATCCTCTGTTCTTGTCTTGGAGGTGCTGGCCCAGAAAATCCTTAGGACTGCCTCCCCTAGGTGGAGGCCAACGTGGTCGGACCGCCCATCGGTGACATCCCTGCCCGATATCAAGAGGTCAGGCTGCTTGGCATATCGCAGCAAGGCACCCATCCTGTTCCCAGCACAGTTGGGCACACCCTCCTGAATAGGCACGAGGAATATCCCTGCAGCATTTAACTTGTGTCATATCATACGTAACAAAAAAGACTTGCATCTATATAGCGCCTTTCACGACCACCGGACGTCTCAAAGCGCTTCACAGCCAATGAAGTACTTTTGGAGTGTGGTTGCTGTTGTAATGTGGGAAACGCGGCAGCCAATTTGCGCACAGCAAGCTCCCACAAAAAGTAATGTGATAATGACCCAGATAATCTGTTTTAGTGATGTTGTTTGAGGGATAAATATTTGCCCAGGACACTGGGGATAACTCCCCTGCTCTTCGAAATAGTGCCATGAGATCTTTTACGTCCACCTGAGAGAGCAGGCGGGGCCTCAGTTTAACGTCTCAGCTGAAAGACGGCACCACCGACAGTGCAGCACTCCCTCAATGCTGCACTGGAGTGTCAGCCTAGATTTATGTGCTCAAGTTCCTGGAATGGGACCTGAATCCACAACCTTCGGACTCCCGAGGTGAGAATGCTACGAGGTGAGAGTGCTACCCACTGAGCCACAGCTGACACTAGCCTTAACCCCATCCCCATTTGTGTCCTACAGCTCACCCACACCATTAAAACAAACTTTCAATCTCTAGGAGTTTTAAGATCGCTGCCTTTTCCTGGAGCACGATTCCACAGGCACTGCCAGCTACCTCTAACAAGTGGACATGTTATTTGTGTACCAGTTTTCAGTGTCACCGGTGGAGAGGCCACTTTCAGAGCATTCACTGCTTAACGATAAACCCCCCCCACCACCAGCATCTCCACCCCACCTGCAGTGCAAGGGTGCTGAGACCAACAGTCACCAGCTGCACCCCCACCCTCCCCAAATTCCTGATCAGTAACCTCAGCTGAGCTCTTGGGACAAAAATGTTTTTATTTATTCATTCTCTCGATGTGGGCGTCGCTGGCAAGGCCAGCATTTATTGCCCTTGAGGAGGTGGTGGTGAGTCGTCTTCTTGAACCGCTGCAGTCTGTGTGGTGAAGGTGCTCCCACAGTGCTGTTAGGGAGGGAGTTCTAGGATTGTGATCCAGCGACGAAGAAGGAACGGTGATATATTTCCAAGTCAGGATGGTGTGTGACTTGGAGGGGAACTCGCAGGTGATGGTGTTCCCATGTGTCTCCTGCCCTGGTCCTTCTAGCTGGTACAGTTCGCAGGTTTGGAAGGTGCTGTTGAAGAAGCCTTGGCGAGTTGCTCTTGTGCATCTTGTAGATGGTACACACTGCAGCCACGGTGCGCCGGTGGTGGAGGGAGTAAATGTTTAAGGTGATGGAGGGTGCATCAGTCAAGCGGGCTGCTTTGTCCTGAATGGTGTCGGGATTCTTGAGTGTTAATTGTTTTTTTAACTGAATTAAAATTCACAAACTGCTGTGGTGGGATTTGAACTTGCGTCTCGGGATTATTAGTCCAGTAACATAACAAATACACGACCATACCCGAGACCTGCCAGCCAAAGCTCAATGGGTGGCACTCTATCTCTGAGTAAGAAGGTCGTGGGTTCAAGTCCCACTCCAAAGACTTGAGCACAAAAGTCTTGGTTGACACTCCAGTGCAGTACTGAGGGGGTGCTACACTGTCGGAGGGGCAATACTGAGGGAGCACTGCACTGTCGGAGGGGCAGTACTGAGGGAGCGCTGCACTGTCGGAGGGGCAGTACTGAGGGAGCGCTGCACTGTCGGAGGGGCAGTACTGAGGGAGCACTGCAATGTCGGAGGGGCAGTACTGAGGGAGCGCTGCAATGTCGGAGGGGCAGTACTGAGGGAACGCTGCACTGTCAGAGGGGCAGTACTGAGGGAGCACTGCACTGTCGGAGGGACAGTTCGGAGGGGAAGTACTGAGGGGGAGCGCTGCACTGTCGGAGGGGCAGTACTGAGGGAGCACTGTACTGTCGGAGGGGCAGTACTGAGGGAGCACTGTACTGTCGGAGGGGCAGTCCTGAGGGAGAGTGCTGCATTGTCGGAGGGGCAGTACTGAGGGAGCACTGCACTTCCCACCTCATCGTTCCTCGACCTGGCACAGAGATGATGTGTTGTTGGGCTGTAATTCAGCGGAAAAATCCTCCCTGTTTCGATACTGACTCAATACTCGCATGGGCCATGCTCAAAGACTTGCTCCATACTTGGAAACACTCACTCTGACCTCTTGTTACTCCTCTTTTTCCCAAACCCGCACCTCCCCCCCAACTTAACCTCAATTTCATGAGAATGTTTGAAACGCCCCCAGATGACCTAAGTTTCTTGATTTTTCTAGGTTTATAGAGAAGCGAATGAATCAGCCGGGGCCTAGTCGAGCTGTCCGGGAGGCTGGCCTCGACGAGGGAGCGGCCGTCACTTGCGATTCAGTCAAGGATGATAACGGTTTGTATTTCCTGACGGTTCTTTGATGTACACTGGAAATGGGGGGCGGTGGGCAGGGGAAGAGAGATGGAGAGGGACGGGCAGGAGCGACAGCTCAGTCCAAACCTAAGGTTTGAAAGCTTTAGCGAAGCTCCATTACTGGCCCTTTGATTGTGGAGTTCACTCTCCTGTAAATCAGCACCATTGTTTTTATTGGCCCAGAAATCCTGGTCGGCTGCTTCCCGCAGGAGATCAGGTAAAAAAACTTAAAAAAGAAAGCGCACTTACCTGAAGCTGCTGCGCCCACGTGAGTTCCCGGTCCTGAGGCCTCCACTGACTGCGCGTCGCAGCGCGTGCACATCTGGACGTGTGCAGGGCTGGAGCTGCAGTCACATGGCTCTGGGCAGCCAATCAGGTAAAGTATGTTCTCATTCATAATAATGGGAACTCCGTAAGTTGGGGTTCCCATTATTATGAATGAGAAACACTCCCCAAACACACAAAACATTGATAAAAAAATAGAAAAAATACACTACATATTTAACATTGATTTAAATTAGTTATTTATGTATTATTAAAAAAATATATATATTCCGATTTTTTAAAAAGTTTTTAAAATTATGCTTTAAAATAAATTTAACAAAGTGGGCAGGATTTTTAAAAATAAAATGTTTTTAAAAATTTTATTTTTTATGTTTTAAAACTCTTATGCCTGCTTTTATTAGGCGCAAGAGTTTTCAGGGCATTTGCTGGGCAAGATATGGGTAAATCCTGCAATCTTGCCCATGCAAATGTCCTGGCTGCTGAGATACGGAAAATGGAGCTTGACAGATTGGAAAAGCTGGTTTTCAGCGCATGCGCATTGTGTGCTGAAAACCGGCTTTTGCGATGCCTTTCTGGGTCCGTACACACTTGGTATGGACCCAGGAGGCTGGAATTTCTGCCCCAATGTTGCTCCAGCCCATCCCAAGCCCAGCTGTGAGCAAACCGCCACGTTAGCGATCCGATTGTGTCTGGCCGTCTCCAACACTTGTCTGGTGAACTGGGATCAGGTGGCAACCTCGGACCGTCCAGCCCCTTCGCCCGATTTATATTTAAAAAAAAATCCATCTGCAGAAGTAGAGCTGCTTGAAATAAAGAACCTGTTATTTTAATTAAAAATTTAGATTCTTTATTTGCCCCTCCCCCTTCCGTCCCCGACTCTGCTGGAGGTGTTGACTCGTGTTTGGGGTACAGATCTCTGGCCCCCTTGTCCGAGTCGGCAATTTCCGTGCAACTTCCAGCAGCCCATTGGACCATCGCAAGGGTCATCGTCGCTGAATTGGCCCCTGCGTGCTTTTCTGCAGGGGTCACTGCTTCGATGAACAGCAGCGGGATCCCGGCCTATCTCTTTTTATTCCTCTTATCAGCCTGGGGGAGCTACAGCTAATTGTACCACCCTGGCTTTGAGATCATGGAATATGGGAACAGGAGGAAGCCATTCAGCCCCTCGAGCCAATTCCGCCATTCAATGCGATCATGGCTGACCTGTGACCTAACTCCATATACCCGCCTTTGCCCCATATCCCTTAATACCTCTGGTTAACAAAAAGCTATCAATCTCAGCTTGAAAATTAACCATTAACCCAGCATCAGTTGTCGTTTGCGGAAGATAGTTCCAAACTTCTACCACCCTTTGTGTGTAAAAATGTTTCCAAATTTCACTCCTGAAAGGCCTGGCTCTAATTTTTAGGCGATGCCCCCTAGTCTTAGAATCCCCAACCAGCAGAAATAGTTTCTCTCTATCTACCCATCTTGAAAACTTCAATCAGATCACCACTCAACCGTCTAAATTCCAGGGGGGGACAACTCTAGTTTATGTAATCCTCGTAATTTAACCTTGGAGTCCAGGTATCATTCTGGTAAATCTACGCTGCACTCCCTCCCTCCAAGGCCAATATATCCTGCCAAAGAATCCCAGTATCGGTGACGACTGTTTTGATACTGGACCATATACACAGCAATTTTAAACTTCAGTTAGATTTTCCTTTCTCGAGTAGTTCAATTGTAGCTCGACTTAAGAGCTCAAGGAGTTAATTTGTCAAATCATAATAATGACCAATATCTTTAAAATTTCACACAGCAAATAAAAAAATGGATCCTTGTATTAAAAAAAAACACGTCAGCGGAAAGAGGAAATGAACGCAATAGTAAGGAAGGACATTAGCTTGGATGATGTGGAATCGGTATGGGTGGAGCTGCGGAATACCAAAGGGCAGAAAACGTTAGTGGGAGTTGTGTACAGACCACCAAACAGTAGTAGTGAAGTTGGGGACAGCATCAAACAAGAAATTCGGAATGCGTGCAATAAAGGTACAGCATGGGCGACTTTAATCTACATATAGATTGGGCTAACCAAACTGGTAGCAATACGGTGGAGGAGGATTTCCTGGAGTGTATTAGGGATGGTTTTCTAGACCAATATGCCGAGGAAACAACTAGAGGGCTGGCCATTCTAGACTGAGTGATGTGTAATGAGAAAGGACTAATTAGCAATCCTGTTGTGCGAGGCCCCTTGGGGAAGAGTGACCATAATATGGTAGAATTCTTTATTAAGATGGAGAGTGACAAAGTTAATTCAGAAACTAGGGTCCTGAACTTAGGGAAAGCTAACTTCGATGGTATAAGACATGAATAGTCTAGAATAGACTGGCAAATGATACTTAAAGGGTTGACGGTGGATAGGCAATGGCAAACATTTAAAGATCACATGGATGAACTTCAACAATTGTACATCCCTGTCTCGAGTAAAAATAAAACGGAGAAGGTGGTTCAACTGTGGCTAACAAGGTAAATTAAGGATAGTGTTAAATCCAAGGAAGAGGCATATAAATTGGCCAGAAAAAGCAGCAAACTCGAGGACTGGGAGAAATTTAGAATTCAGCAAAGGAGGACAAAGGATTTAATTAGGAGGGGAAAAATAGAGTATGAGAGGAAACTTGCCGGGAACATAAAAACTGACTGCAAAAGATTTTATAGATATGTGAAGAGAAAAAGATTAGTGAAGACAAGCGTAGGTCCCTTGCAGTCAGATTCAAGTGGATTTATAATGGGGAACAAAGAAATGGCAGACTAGTTGAACAAATACTTTAGTTCTGTCTTCACGAAGGAAGATACAAATAACCTTCCGGAAATACTAGGGGACCGAGAGTCTAGTGAGGAGGAGGAAGTGAAGGAAATCCTTATTAGGCGGGAAATTGTGTTAGGGAAATTGATGGAATTGAAGGTCGATAAATCCCTGGGGCCTGATAGTCTGCATCCCAGAGTACTTAAGGAAGTGGTCCTAGAAATAGTGGATGTATTGGTGATCAGTTTCCAACAGTCTATCGATTCTGGATCAGTTCCTATGGACTGGAGGGTAGCTAATATAACACCACTTTTTAAAAAAGGAGGGAGAGAGAAAACGGGGAATTATAGACCGGTCAGCGTGACATCAGTAGTGGGGAAAATGTTGGAATTAATTATTAAAGATAAAATAGCGCATTTGGAAAGCAGTGACAGGATCGGTCCAAGTCAGCGTGGACTTATGAAAGGGAAATCATGCTTGACAAACCTTCTTAAATTTTTTGAGGATATAACTAGTAGAGTGAACAAGGGAGAACCAGTGGATTTGGTGTATTTGGACTTTCAAAAGACTTTTGACAAGGTCCCACACAAGAGATTGGTATGCAAAATCAAAGCACATGGTATTGGGGGTAATGTACTGACGTGGATAGAGAACTGGTTGGCAGACAGGAAGCAGAGAGTTGGGATAAACGGATTCTTTTCAGAATGGCAGGCAGTGACTAGTGGGGTGCTGCAGGGCTCAGTGCTGGGACCCCAGCTATTTACAATATACATTAATGATTTAGATGAAGGAATTGAGTGTAATATTTCCAAGTTTGCAGATGACACTAAGCTGGGTGGCGGTGTGAGCTGTGAGGAAGACGCTAAGAGGCTGCAGGGTGACTTGGACAGGTTAGGTGAGTAGGCAAATGCATGGCAGATGCAGTATATTGTGAATAAATGTGAGGTTATCCACTTTGGGTGCAAAAACACGAAGGCAGAATATTATCTGAATGGTGGTAGATTGGGAAAAGGGGAGGTGCAACGAGACCTGGGTGTCATGGTTCATTAGTCATTGAAAGTTGGCATGCAGGTACAGCTGGCGGTGAAGAAGCCAAATGGTATGTTGGCCTTCATAGCAAGGGGATTTGAGTATAGGAGCAGGGAGGTCTTACTGCAGTTGTACAGGGCCTTGGTGCGACCTTACCTGGAATATTGTGTTCAGTTTTGGTCTCCTAATCTGAGGAAGGACATTCTTGCTATTGAAGGAGTGCAGCGAAGGTTCACCAGACTGATTCCCGGGATGTCAGGACTGACATATGAGGAGAGACTGGATAAAGTGGGCCTTTGTTACATTGGAGTTTAGAAGGATGAGAGGGAATCTCATAGAAACTTGCAAGATTCTGATGGACAGGTTAGATGCGGGAAAAATGTTCCCGATGATGGGGAAGTCCAGAACTAGCGGACACAGTCTTAGGATAAGGGGTGGGAAATTTAGGACTGAGCTGAGGAGAAACTTCCTCACTCAGAGAGTTGTTAACCTGTGGAATTCCCTGCCGCAGAGAGTTGTTGATGCCAGTTCACTGGATATATTTAAGAGGGAGTTAGATATGGCCCTTACAGCTAAAGGGATCATAGGTTGATTAACCTCAATAACTCCAATTAAATTCAGACCAATATCTTTTTTTTCATAGCCAATATGTTATTAACTAAAGACAATACAAAGCAGATAAAATAAAACAAAATAACACAGTAAGTTGCATCAGTTTCCATATTCTTCTTCGGATGCCTTTCCAATTGACTGTAAAAATACTGGAGAAACATTTGTTTTTGTATTTAGCAAACTTCACACAAATTCTACACAAAAGAAAAAAGAGAGGAGTGCTTCCCTTAGCTTGTAGCTGCGAGAAATTTATGCGGGCTTTTTTTTAAAAAAGGGACACGAAAGAAGATGGTGCTTTTTAAACATTCAAATTGATTTGCTGGCAATAACCAAATTGAAAAGACAGTGCTTTGTTACGATTCGAATTGATTTAAAACTAGACCACACATTTTAATTTAAACTACGCAAGATAATAGCAATTTTTTCCCTGTAAACATAGAAACATAGAAAATAGGTGCAGGAGTAGGCCATTCGGCCCTTCGAGCCTGCACCACCATTCAATATGATCATGGCTGATCATTTTTACAACTTTAGGATCCCATTCCTGCTTTCTCTCCATGCCCCTTGATCCCTTTAGCCGTAAGGATCACATCTAACTCCCTTTTGAATATATCTAACGAACTGGCCTCACAACTTTCTGTGGTAGAGAATTCCACAGGTTCACAATTCTCTGAGTGAAGAAGTTAGTCCTCATCTTGGTCCTAAATGGCTCACCCCTTATCCTTAGACTGTGACCCCTGGTTCTGGACTTCCCCAACATCGGGAACATTCTTCCTGCATCTAACCCGTCCAATCCCGACAGAATTTTATATGTTTCTATGAGATCCCCTCTCATTCTTCTAAATTCCAGTGAATATAAGCCTAGTCGATCCAGTCTTTCTTCATATGTCAGTCCTGCCATCCCAGTTTGGTGAACCTTCACTGCACTCCCTCAATAGCAAGACTGTCCTTCCTCAGATTAGCAGACCAAAACCGTACACAATATTCAAGGTGTGGCCTCACCAAGGCCCTGTACAACTGCAGTAAGACCTCCCTGCTCCGATACTCAAATCCTCTCGCTATGAAGGCTAGCATGCCATTTGCCTTCTTCACAGCCTGCTGTACCTGTATGCCAACTTTCAATGACTGATGTACCATGATACCCAGGTCTCGTTGCACTTCCCCTTTTCCTAATCTGTCACTATTCAGATAATATTCTGCCTTCCAGTTTTTGCACCAAAGTGGATAACCTCACATTTGTCCACATTATACAGCATCTACCATGCATTTGCCCACTCACCTAACCTGTCCAAGTCACTCTGCAGCCTCTTAGCGTCCTCCTCACAGCTACACTGCCACCTAGCTTAGCATCATCTGCTAACTTGGAGATGTTCCTTCATCTAAATCATTAATGTATATTGTAAATAGCTGGGATCCCAGCACTGAACCTTGCGGTATCCCACTAGTCACTACCTGCCATTCTGGAAAGGACCTGTTTATTGCTACTCTTTGCTTCCTGTCTGCCAACCAATTCTCTATCCACGTAAGTACATTACTCCCAGTACCATGTGCTTTAATTTTGCACAGTAATCTCTTGTGTAGGACCTTGTCAGAAGCCTTTTGAAAGTTCAAATACACAACATCGACTGGTTCTCCCTTGTCCACTCTACTAGTTACAGCCTCAAAAAAATTCTAGAAGATTTGTCAAGCATGTAATCCAATTAAAATGTCCAATTCATTTTTTTTAAGCAACTGTAACTTCAAGGCTGAAGTTTTATCTTTTGTTAAACAAACCATTTCATAACTCCATAAATCATAATCAAAATAAATCCACACCTGTGTTTCTAACTTGAAATGTAATTCAATTCTAGGTGCACAATGTACATTTTTAACACTCAAATTATCCACACTCTAATAAAAGTTTCCACATCCATGACAAAAAGGTTAACCAGCTAGCTTCTGTACAGAAGTAGTTGGAGCTTAAACAAACAGACACTTTATTTTAAAGACAGGCATTCACACCAACCTTTCACTCAACAAAGCTTATCTTTCTCTTTCTCGGCACAAAAACTGAAGCTTCTGTGTCAGTTTTACTTTCTCTTTTTTAAATTATTAGTTGTTTGTTTCAGCAGCTTATTTTTTGATTCCGTTTTTTTCTTCCTTTGCTGAGTTCTTAGATCTTCCCACTCTATTTCCTACTCTCTTTCCTGCACTTTATGCTTATCTTGTTCCTGAAGTCGCCAGGCTTCATGCAGAGGTGGGTTGTGTTAGCCAGTTTCTAACTGGCTTCTTTAATTTTAGTTTTTTTCTTATTCACTTGGGATACTATCTCAACCAATTTCCACCAGATTCATTACCTTCCAGGACGTAATTTAAGTAAGCGCCACCCATTAAGGCTCCCCGTGAATCATCTAGTTGTCTGGTGAGACGGTTATTATCTGACACTATCTGACTCCTAGCTTCGTCAAGATTCTGTTCATATATTCTAACATCCTGGTCAAGGATGACAGCTCTATCTCTCTCCGCGAAGTTCATCGCTGCATATGCAATCAAACTTTTTAGACACTCCACTACTAGTGTCTCTACCAGTGTCTCATCACACTGCTTGCCCTACTTTGCTTTATATTTCTTCCAAAGATCCCCTTTCGGTATCTTTGTGTACTTAAGAGACAATATCGGACGGTTAATACTGACGCTCCCTCTCACGAGGTTAACCCGACAAGGATTGATTCATTTGGCCTGATGAAATTCTTGCCTCTGTTGCCTTAGTCGCAATAAACCTGGTTTCAGTTGAGGTCATAAGTCCCTTCGTGGCCGCCAATTGTAACATTTATTAGATCTGTCAGATTTTGTATCTTGTCTGTGAGCACAACAAACCACGCTGGTTACAGGTATTTTGTAAATAAGCACAACAGATTTTATGAAGTAGTTTGCTTCCAGAACAAAGAAATAATACTTAACAAGGCGATAGTCGACAATCTGTTCCTTGAAACCTCAATGGTAGCCCACTTGTCTCTTGCTGTGTTCTGTTGACCGTAGTCCTTCAGTTTCCTTCTGTGTTAATGCTGCCCCCAAAGTCCAATAGCTGTTACTTTATACCCTTTTCCTCCCATACAAATGCTGAGAGTGTCTGCAGCTGTCTCAGGCTTGCAATAGATCATTCTAAATCTGTGCCTCTGACTTTCTATGTTATCTCTAGTTCTTCTCAGAACTTTTACAAAGACTGTGTCACAGAATTCCTTACTGAGCTTGGCTTTACAAAATTTTACATGCTGCATACTTGTATCCTATTGATTATTATTTGGCCTTGGCCATTCTAGTTCTAAATGAAGCTGTTTCAGCAAACTATAAAACAATGGTTAACATAATAATGGCTCTCCCAACATGCTTTACTTAAAAAGGGTTAACATAATAATGGCTTAATCTACCATGATGCTTTGCTTAAAAATGGTTAACATAAGCTTACACACATTTTAGTTAATTTTATAATATAACAGTTAAACAAAAGCATTATCAAAACACTATTACAACGTGCAGGTAAGTTTTATCTTACAACTGGATGGAACTAGGGAGCAGTCAATAAAAGTGTCCCTATCCCAGCAGTAATCTGTGCCCACCACTCCTTCAGGTGTTAGTAACTTCCAATTTTCCCCTTGATATTTAACACTGAAAATTTAGCGGGTCTCATACACTGAGAAATGTAGGTCCTGCATGTACGTAAAGTGTTGAGAATGCTCACTTTCCACATGTAGAAGAAGCTTTGTTGAGCACTTGGGACAGGCGTGCACGAATTCAGAATGAATTGAAACCTGGGTGCTCTATTGAATGGTTGAAACCATCTTGGGCACGAAAAAGGCCATAATTGGCGCGCACAGAACCGTATACAATCTCTTGCGGGTTGCTGTACCTCCAACAGTGACATCACTTCGAGAAAAAAAAAGACTTGCATTTATACAGCGCTTTTCATGACCACCGGATGTCTCAAAGCGCTTTGCAGCCAATGAAGTACATTTGGAGTGTAGTCACTGTTGTAATGTAGGGAATGCGGCAGCCAACTTAGGCACAGCAAGCTCCCACAAACAGTAATGTGATAATGACCCAGATCATCTGTTTTTGGTATGTTGAATGAGGGATAAATATTGGCCAGGACACCAGGGATAACTCCACTGCTCTTTGAAATAATGCCATGGGATCTTTTACGTCCATCTGAGAGAGCAGGCGGGGCCTCGGTTTAACGTCTCATCCGAAATGCGGCACCTCTGACAGTGCAGTGCTCCCTCAGCATCGCACAGGAGTGTCAAAAGTATTTCATTGGCTGTAAAGCGCTTTTGAACGTCCCGAGGCTGTGATAGGCACTGTATAAATGCAAGTTCTTTCTTTCTGTTTACGTCCAGTCTGTTCCGTACGTTTTATCTTTTTCTTTTGCCAATTTTTGCCTAGAACAAGATGACTTGGATAGCTTCCTGTCGCTGTCCCTTTCAGCGGGATCCGAGTCGACAGTGACCCTCTCGCACCCCAGCAGGTACTGCTCTGCCCAAGTGTCAATGGTGTAGTGACGCATTTAATTCTACAGGAGTTGTCGGCGACACGCTTCCTACTGTCTGTCCATGCGTGCATGTCATCGCCTCTCACCCCACCCTGGTCTGGAAAGACGCTGTGTGTGGGCTGATCAGACTGTAGTTAGTGAAGTGGGTGACTGGGTGATGTCATCAAGGCCCAGTTGGCCATGTGGCGCGTGGTCAGGGACATCGGCAGGGCCCAGGCACAGCGGAGGAGGTCGGGGCGGATGAGCGGCGAGAGATCGTGGCGGATGAGCGGCGAGAGATCGTGGCGGAGGTGCGGCGAATGCTTGTGGCGGAGGTGTGGCGAATGCTTGTGGTGGAGGAGCGGCGCGAGATCACGGCGGAGGAGCGGTGAGAGTTCAGCGACGAGAGATCGTGGCGGAGGTGCGGCAAATGAGGGTGCGGAGCCCAGGGGCAGCACGGGCCAGCCCACACTGCGATATGTCAGGACAGAGGGTGGAGAGCACCAGTTCAAGCTGTCACAGGAGCATCCAATCGTGCCCCGGTAACTGCCCCCAAAGGAAGTGGAGTGTGGGAAATTGCACTCCGCTTCCAGTGAGGGGTGGTTAGCCAATTCTGCGGCGGGAGCAGGACTTCCACGCTGGGGGCTAAAATTCCCGGCCCCAGAAGGTTACCGCCCCCGAGGTGGGATCCTGTGCGGGGAGGCAGAGGGAAGTGGAGGGGAGACGTGGGCGGGAGATGGAGGGGAGAGTGGTGGAGGTGGGGGTGGCGGAGAAACCCAGGGCGGGGGACGGGAGGAGCCACATTGCAGCGAAGGTCTGGGGGGGCGAAGTGTGTTGGAGGGGCGGGCCTGGGGGCTCTGTACCTCGGTGCGGGGAGTGTTCGGAGTGGGGTGGACGGGTTGACTGCGCAGATGGTGGTTGGTGGATGTGGTGTGGTTGGCATCGCGGGAGCGCGGCTCCGGAGTGGCCGGGGCTGGGGACTCGACATCCGGGGGTGTTCGGCATTTGGGAAGGATTCTGATGGGACGGGGCGGGTTGGGTGCGGGGGGAGTGTTCCCGGTGTTGGGTGGGTCTGGAGCCGGGGGTGGGGGGGGGTGGGGCACGGTCTGGGGATGGGGGGGTGGGCTGTTTGTGGCTGGGATTGGGAGACTTCTTCACTCGGGGGAGTTGTTGGTCTGTGGGGTTCCCTGCCGCGGAGAGTTGTTGATGCCGGTTCATTGGGTGTGTTCAGGAGGGAGTTGGATGTGGCCCTTGCGCCTGGGGGATCGGGGGGTGGGGGGGAGGGTGCTGGGATGGGTGATCAGCCATGATCTTGTTGAAATGCGGTGCAGGCTCGAAGGGCCGAATGGCCGACTCCTGCACCTATTTTCTATGTTTCTATGTCCGTGCAGCAGAGCAGGTCTCCAGTCATCCTGGTTAACCCTCGCCACTAGATAAAGGCCCAGCTCTGTCAAGCCTGTGTGGTGGCTGGTGTTCAACGGTCACCACACGTTTTTAAAAAAATCCACGCACAGGCATCTTCCAACCTTTCAGGACTCAGGACTGGAACATCGGGTCCTCCATTGAAACATCTGTGAACTCATCCCTTTTGGTGTGGAATCAAGTCATCCTGGTTCGAGGGACCGCCTATAATGATGATGAGTTAGTGGCTTTACCCCCCCCCCCCTCCACAATGGGTGTGCGTGATCAGTGGTGTAGCGGGTTCCCATGGGTGCTGTGTGTCCCTGCGCATGCGTACATGTAAATTGCACTGCGAGGTCCAAGCGGCGTTACCCTGGCAACCCCCTGTTTCCACTGTTGCTATTGTTGTCAGCCACCGGTCCATAGTCTACACGAGGAGCATGGTCCCTTTAAGGCGTCTGGGTTGTTAATCTCTCAAACGGTCCCCTCCCCTATGACACAGCTGTCCCGTAACTGTATTCAAATGAAGGCTCGTTTCACCACCTCCGACTATTAACATTCTTTCTCAGCACCTCTGAACTGTAGCTCCTCGCCTCCGTTGGCCTTCCCTTTACGTCTTTAACTGAGCACACTCCTGTGATGTTCTCTCTTCTGTCAGTATTTGTTCCCCAATGTGATGTTCTCTCTCCTCAGTATATTCCCCAATGTGATGTTCTCTCTCCTCAGTATATTCCCCAATGTGATGTTCTCTCCCCTCAGTATGTTCCCTGACGTGATGATCTCTCCCCTCAGTATGTTCCCTGACGTGATGTTCTCTCCCCTCAGTATGTTCCCTGACTTGATGTTCTCTCCCCTCAGTATCTGTTACCTGACGTGATGTTCTCTCCCCTCAGTATCTGTTACTTGACGTGATATTTTCTCCCCTCAGTATGTTCCCTGACGTGATGTTCTCTCCCCTCAGTATCAGTTACCTGACGTGATGTTCTCTCCCCTCAGTATGTTTCTTGACGTGATGTTCTCTCCCCTCAGTATGTTCCCTGATGTGATGTCCTCTCCCCTCAGTATGTTCCTTGACGTGATGTTCTCTCCCCTCAGTATCTGTTCCGTGATGTGATGTTCTCTCCCCTCAGTATGTTTCTTGACGTGATGTTCTCTCCCCTCAGTATGTTCCCTGATGTGATGTCCTCTCCCCTCAGTATGTTCCTTGACGTGATGTTCTCTCCCCTCAGTATCTGTTCCGTGACGTGATGTCCTCTCCCCTCAGTATGTTAGCTGACGTGATGTTCTCTCCCCTCAGTATGTTCCCTGATGTGATGTCCTCTCCCCTCAGTATGTTAGCTGACGTGATGTTCTCTCCCCTCAGTATGTTCCCTGATGTGATGTCCTCTCCCCTCAGTATGTTACCTGACGTGATGATCTCTCCCCTCAGTATGTTCCTTGACGTGATGATCTCTCCCCTCAGTATCTGTTCCGTGACGTGATGTCCTCTCCCCTCAGTATGTTACCTGACGTGATGTCCTCTCCCCTCAGTATGTTACCTGACGTGATGTTCTCTCCCCTCAGTATGTTCCTTGACGTGATGATCTCTCCCCTCAGTATCTGTTCCGTGACGTGATGTCCTCTCCCCTCAGTATGTTCCCTGATGTGACGTTCTCTCCCCTCAGTATCTGTTACCTGACGTGATGTTCTCTCCCCTCAGTATGTTCCCTGATGTGATGTTCTCTCCCCTCAGTATCTGTTACCTGACGTGACGTTCTCTCCCCTCAGTATCTGTTACCTGACGTGACGTTCTCTCCCCTCAGTATGTTACCTGACGTGATGTTCTCTCCCCTCAGTATGTTCCCTGATGTGACGTTCTCTCCCCTCAGTATCTGTTACCTGACGTGATGTTCTCTCCCCTCAGTATGTTCCCTGATGTGACGTTCTCTCCTCGCAGCATCGGCAGTTTCGAGGACGACACTGATGTCGACCTCTACAGCGGCGCAGACTCGGTGTCCGGAAGCAACTCTAAATCTCCGGGGATGGCGAGCCGGAGGCCCGAGCACCTGCCGCTCCCCAATCACGAGATGAAGGTGGAGCAGGAGGAGTGGGAGTCAGGCAGTGAGAGCCACAGATTCGAGCGATGCAATTCAAAAAACAGAGAAGCGGATCGAAGCAATGCAGAGATGGATCCGACTGTCCCGACAAACACGTGAGTGACATTAAATATAAACATTCAGCATCGGTGGAGAGGGAAACAGAGTTCACATTTCAGGTCGTTGACTGTTCATCAGAACTGGTAAAGGTTAGAAATGTAATGGGTTTATTAAGGATGTCTTATCGGAGGAGGGAGACGCGGAGAGGTCTAGGGATGAGTTCCAGAGCTTGGGGCCTAGGCAGCTGAAGGCACGGCAGCCAATAATGCAGCAATTGAAGTAGGGGATGCGCAACAGGCCAGAACTGGAGAAGTGCAGAGATCGCGGAGGTTGTAGGGCAATGTTCCCTATAAGCTGCGCTTTGTTCTGCATGACCAGTTTCTTTTACTGCGTGGTCCCTTTAAATGTTTGCGCGTGTGCGGTATTTACAGGCCGGTGAGCGGCCTGCGTGGGTCCTTTCCCGTTACTGTACGGCCGCGCAGCTTGGAGGGAACATTGGGGCTACAGGAGGTTACAGAGAAAGGGAGGGGCGAGGCCATGGAGGGACTTGAAAACAAGTATGAGAATTTTTAAATCAAGGTGTTGCCAGACCGCGAGCCAATGTAGGTCAGCGAGCACAAGGGGCGATGGGTGAACAGGACTTGGTGAGAGTTAGGACACGGGCAGCTGAGGTTTGGATGAGCTCAAGTTTACAGAAGGTGTAAGCTAGGAGATCAGCCTAGAGAACGCTAGAATGGTTGAGTCTGGAGGTGACAAAGGCATAAAGGAGGGTTTAAGCAGCAGATGAGCTGAGGCAGGGGCGGAGACGGGCGATGTTACAGAAGCGGAAGCAAGCAGTCTTGGTGATGCATTTATATAGCGCCTTTTAGGACCACCGGATGTCCCAGAGCGCTTTACAGACAATGAAGTACTTTTTTTTTGTGAAGTGTTATCACTGTCGTAATGTAGGAAAGGATATGGGTTCTTGTTGTTTTATCCAGTTTGATTGCAGTGATACTAGTTGATATCGAAGTCACTTTGCAGGTGTTATATAAACTGGTTCGCTCAAGGAGGCAGGAATTTCCCTGGATCCTTGTTTTAATTTTTCTCCCTTCCTTCCCCAACCCTTCCCTCACCAGCCCTGATTCCCTATATTTAATGGTCACTGCATCTCCCAATTCCGCTACTCAAACAGTGTGTGTGTAGTGGGTGGGGGAATATAATCTACAGGAACTCCATCGCCCTGTAAATTTGTTCAAGTCGTCACCGGACTCTGTGCTTCTCCCTCCGACCGTTTTCCAGACTTCCCGAAGAGGCCGAGAGGCAACGCGCTTCCGACGGGGAAATTCTTCAAGTCTGCATCGGTGAGGGAGGTGTGCCGACCTGTCCTGCAATCAAAAAAGGTAGGAGAGTCGCCTGGGAGTTTAAAGTGGCTCAGCGATATCCCTCGGGATTCAGGCGTAACTCTTCGGGAACTGTTGGACATTTGTGGATGTTTATCCCCTCTTTAAAAATACACCTGCAGAGCTGTCTCGCTTGGGGGGAGTTGGTGGAGTAATAGTAACGCATTCAAAGCGGAGTGGTGAATAACCTGGCCAACATTTATCTCTTTCCCCCTCCCCCCCCCCCCCCCCCCCGCCCCCCCACAGAAATCCCTACCCAAAAAAACCCAATTAGTTGGTCGTTTTGTCTCATGGATTGAATTGGGATCTTGCTGTACCTAAAATGACTGCTGCAATTTGCAGGGTCGCTGCACTTCAAAGTAAGTGAGGGCAGTTGAAGTGCTTTTGAGTCATTGCTGGGAGATATCATAAGTTGCTGCACAAATGCAAGCCTTTCTGTCTTTCCCTTCCTGCAGAGCAAGAGGAGCCTTGCAGCGTTCCTTCACCAGTGGCCTCAGCGGGATCCGAGTCCACAGTCACTTTATCGCATCCGAGCAGGTATGGGACCAGCACAGCCCGTTTAATCAGTATTCCGCAGGGCTCCGGAGGCACTGTTAAACGTGCAGAATGGGCGTGTAATTGGCAAATGAGCATCAGTGTAGACAAGTGTGAGGTGTTACATTTTGGCAGGAAGGATAAAGAAAAAAGTGTGTAAAGATAAACCCAGCAACTTACAGGCCAGTCAGTTTAATCTCGGCAGCAGGGAAGCTTTTCGAAACAATAATCAGGGACAAAATTAACAGTCACTTGGATAAGTGTGGATTAATTAAGGAAAGCCAGCACGGATTTGTTAAAGGCAAATCATGTTTAACAAACCTGATCGAATTTTTTGATGAGGTAACACAGAGAGTTGATGAGGGCAATGGTGTACATGGATTTCCAAAGGGCGTTTGATAAAGTGCCAGATATCAGGCTAGTCAGCAAAGTTGAAGCCCATGCAATAAAAGGGACAGTGGCATCATGGATACGAAATTGGCTAAGTGACAGGAAACAGAGAGTAGTGGTGAACGGTTATTTTTTTGGACTGGAGGAAGGTATACAGAGGTGTTCCCCAGGGGTCAGTACTAGAACCACTACTTTTCTTGATATATATTAATGTCTTGGATATGGGTATACAGGGCACAATTTCAAAATCTGCAGATGACACAAAACTTGGAAGAACATAAGAATATAAAAAATAGGAGCAGGAGAAGGCCATACGGCCCCTCGAGCCTGCTCCGCCATTCAATAAGATCATGGCTTATCTGATCATGGACTCAGCTCCACTTCCCTGCCCGCTCCCCATAACCCCTTATTCCCTTATCATTTAAGAAACTCTCTATTTCTATCTTAAATTTATTTAATGTCCCAGCTTCCACAGCTCTCTGAGGCAGCGAATTCTACAGATCCACAACCCTCTGAGAGAAGAAATTTCTCCTCATCTCAGTTTTAAATGGGCGGCCCCTTATTCTAAGATTATGTCCTCTAGTTCTAGTCTCCCCCATCAGTGGAAACATCCTCTCTGCATCCACCTTGTCAAGCCCCCTCATAATCTTATACGTTTCGATAAGATCACCTCTCATTCTTCTGAATTCCAATGAGTAGAGGCCCAACCTACTCAACCTTTCCTCATAAGTCAACCCCCTCATCTCTGGAATCAACCTAGTGAACTTTCTCTGAACTGCCTCCAAAGCAAGTATATCCTTTCGTAAATATGGAAACCAAAACTGCACGCAGTATTCCAGGTGTGGTCTCACCAATACCCTGTACAACTGTAGCAAGACTTCCCTGCTTTTATACTCCATCCGCTTTGCAGTAAAGGCCAAGATTCCATTGGCCTTCCTGATCACTTGCTAAACCTGCATATTAACCTTTTGTGTTTCATGCACAAGTACCCCCAGGTCCCACTGTACTGCAGCACTTTGCAATCTTTCTCCATTTAAATAATAATTTGCTCTTTGATTTTTTTCTGCCAAAGTGCATGCCCTCACATTTTCCAACATTATACTCCATCTGCCAAATGTTTGCCTACTCATTTAGCCTGTCTATGTCCTTTTGCAGATTTTGTGTGTCCTCCTTACACATTGCTTTTCTTCCCATCTTTGTATCGTCAGCAAACTTGGCTACATTACACTCAGTCCCTTCCTCCAAGTCGTTAATATAGATTGTAAATAGTTGGGGTCCCGGCACTGATCCCTGCAGCACCCCACTGGTTGCTGATTGCCAACCCGAGAATGAACCATTTATCCCGACTCGCTGTTTTCTGTTAGCCAATCCTCTATCCATGCTAATATATTACCCCCAACTTCGTGATGTTTTATCTTGTGCAGTAACCTTTTATGTGGCACCTTGTCAAATGCCTTCTGGAAGTCCAAATACACCACAACCACTGGTTCCCCTTTATCCACCCTGTTCGTTACATCCTCAAAGAATTCCAGCAAATTTGTCAAACATGACTTCCCCTTCATAAATCCATGCTGACTCTGCCTGACCGAATTTTGCTTTTCCAAATGTCCTGCTACTGCTTCTTTAATAATGGACTCCAACATCTTCCCAACCACAGATGTTAGGCTAACTGGTCTATAGTTTCCTGCTTTTTGTCTGCCTTCTTTTTTAAATAGGAGTTTTCCAATCTGCTGGGACCTCCCCAGAATCCAGGGAATTTTGGTAAATTTCAACCAATGCATCCACAATCCCTGCCGCTACTTCTCTTAAGACCCTAGGATGCAAGCCATCAGGTCCAGGGGATGTATCTGCCTTTAGTCCCATTATCTTACCGAGTACCACCTCCTTAGTGATTGTGATTGTGTTAAGTTCCTCCCCCTGTATAGCCCCTTGACTATCCACTGTTGGGATATTTTTAGTGTCCTCTACTGTAAAGACTGATACAAAATATTTGTTCAGAGTTTCTGCCATCTCCATGTTCCCCATCACTAATTCCCCGGTCTCGTCCTCCAAGGGACCAACATTTACTCTAGCCACTCTTTTCCTTTTTATATACCTATAGAAAGTCTTGCTATCTATTTTTATATTTCATTCTAGTTTACTTTCATAGTCTATCTTCCTTTTCTTAATTTTTTTTAGTCATTCTTTGTTGGCTTTTAAATGCTTCCCAATCTTCTGTCCTCCCACTAGTTTTGACCACTTTGTATGCCCTTGTTTTTAATGGGATACCGTCCTTTATTTCTTTAGCTAGCCACGGATGGTTTTCTCTTACGCCCTTTCCTTCTCACTGGAATATATTTTTCTTGAGAGTTGTGAACTATCTCCTTAAATGTTCACCACTGTTCCTCAACCGTCCTACACTTTAATCTATTTCCCAGTCCACTTTAGCCAACTCAGCCCTCATATCTTCATAGTCTCCTTTATTTAAGCTTAGTACGCTGGTTAGAGATCCATTTTTCTCACCCTCCACCTGAATTTGAAATTCAACCACGCTATGATCACTCATTCCGAGGGGATCCTTTACAAGGAGATTGTTTATTAATCTTGTCTCATTACACAGGACCAGATCTAAGATAGCCTGCCCCCTGGTTGGTTCTGTTGCATACTGTTCAAGGAACCTGTCGCTTATGCAATCTATGAACTCTTCCTCAAGGCTACCCTGACCAATTTGATTTGTCCAATCAATATGGAGGTTAAAATCACCGATGATTATTGCTGTTCCCTTTTTACAAGCCTCCACTATTTCCTGGTTTATTCTCCGACCAACAGAGTTGCTACTTTTAGGGGGCCTATAGACTACACCCACCAGTGACTTTTTCCCTTTATTATTCCTTATTTCTACCCAAACTGTTTCAACATCCTTATCATTTGAGCCAATATCATTTCTCACTATTGCAGTGATTCCATCCTTTATCAATAGAGCTACCCCACCTCCTTTTCCTTTCTGTCCGTCCTTCCGGATTGTCAAATACCCCATAATACTTAATACATAATACTTGATCACCTTGCAACCATGTCTCTGTAATGGCTATCAGATCATACCCATTTGTCTCAATTTGTGCCGTCAACTCATCTATTTTGTTACAAATGCTACGTGCATTTAGACGTATTGCCTTTAAATTTGTATTTTTACCCTTTTATCCTGCTTGTTTCCCCGCTCCTTCAAACTCACTTTCTTTATTTTTGCTTTCCAGTTCCAGCTTTACTCCCCTCCCTACTGAATATATTTTCAGGTTCCCATCCCCCTGCCAAGCTAGTTTAAACCCTCCCCAACAGAACTAGCAACCGCCCCCCCCCCCCCCCCCCCCCCCCCCAATGAGAATATTGTTCCTGGCTCTGTTGAGGTGCAACCCGTCTAGTTTGTACAGGTTCCACCTCCCCCAGAAGTGATCCCAATGCCTCAGGAAACGAAAACCCTCCCGCCTGCACCATCTCTCCAGCCACAAATTCATCTCTTCTGTCCTCCTTTTTCTGTACTCACTAGCTCGTGGCACTGGGAGTAATCTAGGGATTACCACCTTTTGAGGGACTACTTTTTAATAGAAACATAAAAACAGAGAAAATAGGTGCAGGAGTAGGCCATTCGGCCCTTCGAGCCTGCACCAGCATTCAATAAGATCATGGCTGATCATTCCCTCAGTACCCCTTTCCTGCTTTCTCTCCATACCCCTTGATCCCTTCAGCCGTAAGGGCCATATCTAACTCCCTCTTGAATATATCCAATGAACTGGCATCAACAACACTCTGCGGTAGGGAATTCCACAGCTTAACAACTCACTGAGTGAACTAAATTTCTCCTCATCTCAGTCCTAAATTTCCTACCTCTTATCCTAAGATTGTGTCCCCTAGTTCTGGACTTCCCCATTATCGGGAACATTTTTCCCGCATCTAACCTGTCCAGTCCCATCAGAATCTTGTAATTTTCTATGAGATCCCCTCTCATCCTTCTTAACTCCAGTGTATAAAGGCCCAGTTGATCCAGTCTCTCCTCATATGTCAGTCCTGTCATCCCGGGAATCAGTCTGGTGAACCTTCGCTGCACTCCCTCAATAACAAGAACGTCTTTCCTCAGATTAGGAGACCAAAACTGAACACAATATTCCAGGTGAAGCCTCACCAAGGCCCTGTACAACTGCAGTAAGACCTCCCTGCTCCTAAACTGAAATCCTCTAGCTATGAAGGCCAACATGCCATTTGCCTTCTTCACCGCCTGCTGTACCTGCATGCCAACTTTCAATGACTGATGAACCATGACACCCAGGTCTCGTTGCACCTCCCCCTTTCCTAATCTGCCGCCATTCAGATAATATTCTGCCTTCGTGTTTTTGCCCCCAAAGTGGATAACCTCACATTTATCCACATTATACTGCATCTGCCATGCATTTGCCCACTCACCTAACCTGTCCAAGTCACTCTGCAGCCTTTTAGCATCCTCCTCATAGCTCACACCGTCACCCAGTTTAGTGTCATCTGCAAACTTGGAGATATTACACTCAATTCCTTCATCTAAATCATTAATGTATATTGTAAATAGCTGGGCTCCCAGCACTGAGCCCTGCGGCACCCCACTAGTCACTGCCTGCCATCCTGAAAAGGACCCATTTATCCCGACTCTCTGCTTCCTGTCTGCCAACCAGTTCTCTATCCACGTCAGTACATTACCCCCAGTACCATGTGCCTTAATTTTGTACACCAATCTGTTGTGTGGGACCTTGTCAAAAGCCTTTTGAAACTCAAAATACACCACATCCACTGGTTCTCCCTTGTCCACTCTACCAGTTACATCCTCAAAAAAATTCTGGAAGATTTGTCAAGCATGATTTCCCTTTCATAAATCCATGCTGACTTGGACCGATCCTGTCACTGCTTTCCAAATGCGCTGCTATTTCATCTTTAATAATTGATTCCAACATTTTGAAATTGAAAATTGGTTAACTGACAGGAAACAGAGCGTAGGAATAAACTTTTTTTTTCCGGGTGGTGGGCAGTGACTAGTGGGGTACCACAGGGATCAGAGCTTGGGCCCCAGCTATTCACAATATATATAAATGATTTGGATGAGGGAACCAAATGTAATATTTCCAAGTTTGCTGACGACACAAAACTAGGTGGGATTGTGAGTTGTGAGGAGGATGCAAAGACGCTGCAAGGCGATTTAGATAGGTTGAGTGAGTGGGCAAACACATGGCAGATGCAGTACAATGTGGATAAATGTGAAGTTATCCACTTTGGTAGGAAAAACATAAGGACAGAGTATTATTTGAATGGTGATGGCTTGGGAAGTGTTGATGTACAGAGGGACCTGGGAGTTCTTGTACACCAGTCATTGAAAGCAAACATGCAGGTGCAGCAAGCAGTTCGGAAGGCAAATGGTATGTTGGCCTTCATTGCAAGAGGATTTGAGTACAGGAACAAGGATGTCTTACTACAGTTATACAGGGCACTGGTGAGACCGCACCTGGAGTATTGTGTGCAGTTTTGGTCTCCTTACCGAAGAAAGGATATACTTGCCATAGAGGGAGTGCAGCGAAAGTTCACCAGGCTGATTCCTGGGATGGCAGGACTGTTGTATGAGGAGAGATTGGGTCGACTAGGCCTGTATTCACTCGAGTTTAGAAGAGTGAGAGGGGGTCTCATTGAAACATATAAAATTCTGACTGGGTTGGACAGACTGGATGCGGGGAGGATGTTTCCCCTGGCTGGGAAGTCTAGAACAAGGGGTCACAGTCTCAGGATACGGGGTAGGAAATTTAGGACCGAGATGAGGAGAATTTCTTTCACTGAGGGTGGTGAACCTGTGGAATTCTCTACAACAGAAGGCTGTGGAGGCCAAGTCAGTGACTATATTTAAGAGGGAGATAGATAGATTTCTAGACACAAAAGGCATCAAGAGGTATGGGGAGAAAGTGGGAATATGGTGTTGAGATAGAGGATCAGTCATGATCATATTGAATGGCGGTGAAGGGCCGAATGGCCCACAATGCTCCTATTTTCTATGTTTCTGTGATACTCTCCCTGAAACGATACTCTTTCCCCCCGCCTGATAGCGATATCAGCTTTGAAGAGGACTGCTTGGTCGGCGCGGCCGTGGTATCCGAGAGCGAGACGGAAGGTCCGGAGACGAACAGGAGAAAGCGGCCGGCTCTTCCGGACAGCGAAGGCAAGGGCAGGGAGCCCAGGTGGGACCAGCCCGGGATGCTGGACATCGGAGAGGAAATCGACCGCTGGAACTTCCTGAAGGATTACCTGAAGCTGAAGAGCGATGAAGAGATGGCCAGGGCACTGCTGGATTTGTAAGAATTCACTAACCTTTTTAAAAAGACCTCTCCTTTCTTCAGGTTCTGTCACGGAATAACAGTTTATCAAGGGACGTATTTAGTATGGGACGGGTTCAGCGACTAGTCTGTACTCCACTTGCCGTCAGTCCTTAATGTAAGTTTTCATTGCAAGGCAGCCTACAAAGATCTATACACGTGGCCCGTGCACTCTGGCATTCTCTGCGTAAACCCCTACACCTTCACACCTCCCTCTCCTCCTGTGAGACCCTCTTAGACCAAGCCTTTCCAAATATCTCTTCCTTTGGCTCACCTTCCATTTATTTTTGATTACGTCTCTGAAGCTCCTTTTTTAAGCTCCCTCAGATAGATTTGTTAGTGCTGCATTGTCAGAGGCGCCGTCTTTCAGGTGAAATGTTCAAAATCGCAACGCCTTGCTGTTTCAGGGTGTGGGAGGCCACGATGGGCCCGGGGTGGGGGTGCGACGGGCGGGGTTCGTGTGGTGGTGGGAGGGGGGGGGGGGGGCGTGTGGGGGATTGGTGAAGGGGCATGTGGGCGCACTAGGTCCATGCTGCAGAGCAAATTTTTAACACTATTAAAACACCTTAAAAAAAAATCCCACCCCCAAATTTTTTTTCTAAAGCATTTAATTACCTTTAATTGCAATTATTTTTAAACACGTGAGGTGTTTTATTTATTTATTATGGTGTGTTTGGATGTTTTAGGTGTTTTCTCATTGATAGTAATGGGAACTCGCACAAACGGAGTTCCCATTATTATGAATGAGAATACTGCACCGTGATTGGTTGTCCAGGCCCACGTGACTCCAGCTTGGACTTGCGCATCTCGAAGACAGGTCCCCATGCGCTGCGCGGCGAATGTAGGTCGGCCTCCAACATCTTGATCATTCCTTTGTACCATACAATCATTCCTTTACCAGTTGTTAAGCTACAGAAATTAAAGTGCAAATAGGCTGCACTTGAGTACTGCGTACAGTTCTGGTTGTATTGCAGGGGTTGGATGTTGCCGTTTTTAACAACCCTACTGAAATTTCAAATAACAGCGTGTCAATATTTGATGTCTCCAAGATGAGAGGAAACTAAGTGATGTTCTGTTACTGACTGCTCCATTTTTGATTGGGGCCCAGTTTGATTGGAGGAGCAGTGAGAGATTGGGGCCCAGGAGAGACGAGGGTTCGGGGCCCAGGGGAGCTTGGTCTCCCAGTCGTCTTGGTTAACCCTTGCCACTGGACCAAGACCGAGCTCTGTCAAGCCCGAGTGGTGGCTGGTGTGCAACGACCACCCCATGTTAAAAAATCCACGCACAGGCATCTTCCATCCTTCAACATGTAGTTCGGGACTTAGAATGTCAGGTCTCTCATTGAAACACCTGTGAACTCATCCCTTTTTGGTGTGGAAGCAAGTCATCCTCGATATGAGGGACTGCCTAATACTATACTAAAGTGACGTTGGGGGGGGGTTCACGTGGGCGGTGGGTGACAGTGTGACGTGTGGGGTGGGGTGGAATTCGTGTGGGGGGAGAGGGGGTTTTGTGATGGGGGGGGGGGTCATGCGGTGGGTTGGTGATGGGAGTGTGATGGGGGGGGACAGGATTCGTGTGGGGTGGGGGGGGTGACGGGTGGGGGGGTGGGGCGGGGCTCATGGGGGTACGGGATTTGTGTGGGGGGGGGCGGGGGTCCTGTGGGGGGTTGGTGATGGGAGTGTGATGGGGGCACGGGATTCGTGTGGGGGGGGCGGGGGTCATGTGGGGGGTAGGTGATGGGAGTGTGATGGGGGGGACGGGATTCGTGTGGGGGGGGCGGGGTTCGTGTGGGGGTGGGTGACTGGTGGGGAGGGTCGCGTGTGGGGGGGGGGCGGGGGTCATGTGGGGGGTAGGTGATGGGAGTGTGATGGGGGGGGACGGGATTCGTGTGGTGGGAGGAGGGGTGGGTGGCAGGGGAACACACTAATGCCTGTCTTGTGCCCCAGGCGATGTTGAATTTTACCCCCGGAGTTTGGTGGGGGCTTTGTTTTGTAAGGGAAGACGGTGAAGCGATTGATCCTGTTTGGTGCTTTGCGACTTTGCAGGTACACGGAGACGCACGCCGCTACGTCCAGCCCGCTGACCCCGCCATCGGCGTTTGTGAAGAAGGTGTGAGGGCCGTGCGCTGCAGCAAGGTCGGTTACAGCGGCTCGGTCAGCTCTCCCTGCTGTTAACACTTTCCCTTCCAGGTGTCCCCGGGGGTGAGGGGTTTGGTCTGGTGGGATTCACCGTGCCGATCTGTCGCCGATGGGATGGCCCAGCAGCCTCTGTGGCTGCTGACTGGGTTATCTTCTCCATCCCAAGTTCAACAGAAAAAGGGTTTCTCTCCCCCCCCCCCCCACCCCCCCAAAATGGTCATGGAGGGGAGGATGGGGTGCCATTTGAAGCTTCCGAGACCGAGATGGATAGATTTTTATTGGGTAAGAGTGTCAAGCGAGCTGGGTTAACGGCAGCTGGATGCGGTTAAATACAGATCAGCCCTGATCTCGGTTGAATGACGGAACAGGTTGGCGGGGCTCGATGGCCTCCTGTGTGAGACTCGCCCCTTTGATTGTGTTATCATTCTGACGTACCTTCCTGCAGGGATTCACCTGGCATCCAATGCCTCGGCCATAACCTGGGAGCTCGGCACGGGGGGCAGAGAGTGCACGTGCGGACTATCAGAAGTGTGTGCTTTTTTTTCTGTTTTAACCTTTCAGAGGTAAGTACAAATGTGCTTTTCTTTCTGTTTGAGCAGCAAGGTGTTTCCAGCCGTGGATCTTCAGCACCGTTGGCAGCAATGGAGCGGGAGCTGTCTGCATTGGTGGCGCAGGATCAGAGTCGGAAGCTGCAAGCTCGCACTCTGGCAGGTACTGCTTCGGAAAGGTTGCTGGCAGCAAGGGAACCTGGTGCGCGTCGGCAAGCCCCTCCGCACAAGCTCTTCCCAACCTTTGTTAAATCTGTACATGTGTCCTGATACCTTTTACCGGGACGCGCTTCCCACTCCCTCCGTAGACTCGGCGAACCAAATCAATTCCCGATCGCTCCTGCCGGCCATCAGTGGTTGGCCAGTAGCTATCCAGTCACTTCCTGTCCTACACTACACCAATAACTTGCATTTGCATAGTGCCTTTACTGTAGTAAATACATCCCAAGGCAATTCACGTACAAAAATTGACACCGAGTCACATAAAGAGATGTTAGGACAAGTGACCAAAAGCTGGGTCAAAGAGGTAGGTTTTAAGGAGCGACTTAAAGGAGGAAAGAGAGGCGGAGAGGTTTAGGCAGGGAGTTCCAGAGCTTGGGGCCCAGGCAACAGAAGGCACGGCCGCCGATGGTTGAGCGATTATAATCAGGGATGCTCAAGAGGGCAGAATTAGAGGAGCGCCGACATCTTGGGGGTTGAAGGGTGGGGGGGGGGCGAGATTGTGGGGCTGAAGGAGATTATAGAGATAGGGAGGGGCGAGGCCGTGGAGGGATTTGTAAACAAGGATGAGAATTTTGAAATCGAAGCGTTGCTTAACCGGAAGACAATGTAGGTCAGCGAGCACAGGGGGTGATGGATGAGCGGGATTTGGGACATGGGCAGCCAAGTTTTGGAAGGCCTCAAGTTGACAGAAGTTGGGAGGCCGGCCGGCCAGATGAAGGTTGGAATAGTCAAGTCTAGAGGTACAAAGGCATGGATGAGGGTTTCAGCAGCGGATGAGCTGAGAAGGGAGGTGTTATGAAAGTGGAAGTAGGTGGTCTTGGTGATGGAGAAGATATGGGATTGGAAACACAGCTCTTGTGTCAAATATGACAGCAAGGTTGCAAACAGTTTGGTTCAGCCTCAGATAGTGGCCAGGGAGAGGGATGGAGTTAGTGGCTAGGGAACAGGGATTGCGACAGGGAGCAAAGACCATGGCTTTCGTCTTTCAAGTGTTTAATTAAAGGAATTTTCTCCTCCTCCAATACTGGTGTCGGACAAGCAGAGTGACAGATCAGAGGTGGTGGGGGTGCCGTGGGATGAATACCCGATTACCGCGGCATTATCCTCTTTAACACGGTGCTGCTGTTGGATTTTTCTTCATTATTTGTTCATGGGATGTGGGCATCGCTGGCAAGGCCAGCATTTATTGCCCATCCCTAATTGCCCTTGAGCAGGTGGTGGTGAGCTGCCTACTTGAACCGCTGCAGGCCACACCAGGTGCCTTCTCCTTTAACACTGTTCTGCCATTCGATGACTACCCCAATGCCTTCCCCTTTAACACACTACTCCCATTGCATGGATACCCGATGACAGTGGCATTACCCTCCCCTTTAACACTGCCCCTTTCCTCCCCCCCTCATTGGATGAATTTCTTATGCCTTCCCCTTTAACCCTCTGCTGTCGTGAAGGTAATTGCCGTGGCTGATGTTTGCTGATGCACCTTTGCCCGTTTTATTGCAGCGTATCAGATGTGTGAGCTGAGCCCGAGCTCGCCCTGACCAGAGCACCTTCCCGTTACCTTTGACCCCCTTCTGTCGGGTCGCTCGAGGGCGAGCCAAGTGCAGATGTGCTTCAGCTTTGATCAAGATGTGATACAAGACAGTCGAATTATTTATTTTTATATATATATATATGTATATAATGTGTGTGTGTGTGTGTATATTGTACAGTATTTTTGTAGAGATTTTCTATCGCAGAAACACAAATAAAGTTTCTCCAGTTTTATGAGCTGTTGCTGCTTTGATGCTGTGTGAAGTTTCCCTCACGTGTCTGGACTGGAGTGCAGTCTCTCAGCCACAGGGTGACTGCGATAGAAACCGGCCTTGTCAGTTTTAATGTAAAAAGCTGTGGTAATGCATTTAAAATGGAGGATGTTCCTTCTCTACATTTAAAATGGGGGATGTTCTATTCCCTACATTTAAAATGACGGGTGCTCTTTCCCCAAATTTAAAGAAAGACTTGCATTTATATAGCGCCTTTCATGACCGACCCAAAGCTCTCTGCAGCCAATAAAATACTTTTTGAAGGTCTCTCTCTTCATGCACCCCCTTTGGGATTGTACCTTTAGTTTATATTTCTCTTATTCTTTCCAACTATAAAGAGTTTAATATGTCGTACAAACAAGACAGGTTTTTAACCAGAAAAAAAGCTTCTCATACAAATTTTTTTCTAGCAAGTTCAACTCAAGACAAAGGACTGATCAGATTCTTTGTCTTATGGGGGGGTGGGGGGGGGACAAAGGTGCCTTTCCTGCTGTGTCTTGGTTCTGTTGTCTTCTCATGAAACCCCGTATAGAACAAGCTGTTTTATATGGTTTCCGTTCCAAAATCTACTGCTTAGTTATCCAGCGTCAAGGAAGCTCTCCCTCAGTTTCCTTGGGCTAGACTTTCCTCTTCATTTTCAGCAGAAAATCACCCGCCGATAGTTTCCACTTCATTAGTTCCGCTGACATTGTCAAAATATCGCTGGGGAGCGGACTGCCTGCGTGCACCGCTGAGAAAACCGACACTGCCCGAGTTTTGGCTCAGCGGTGACCCGTAGGTAAGATCGTAAAAAACCGCCTACGAAAAGTAGCCGGAGCTGGGCGGTAGCTGTGAACCCTTGCAAAGAAAGGTAAGTTAAAGGATTTTTTTATAACTTTTAAATTCTTTCATGGCGATTAAATTAAAAAGGTTCTTGAGAATGTTTCTTGATTTTTTTTTTTGTTTCATTGAAAAAATATTTGTTGTGTTTTTCCCCCTCCCTAGGCCCAACCGCAGCCTCGGTCTAAATTTGAGCAATTACCGCCCATTCTGGTTAAGAACCGCCCAATTTGCCCAGGATCGCGTTTAACTGCCGAGAATCTACGTGTAAGATCCATTTTCTCGCCGGGCGGTATTTTTTTCCCTTTTTTAATGCAATTTTTTGCCAGCGCTGAAGAATCTAAGCGATCTTTTTGGGCGGCAATCCAGCAGCTTTCAGGAAAGTCTAGCCCCTTATCCCTGCAACTGTCTGTTCAGGTGATCCTAAACTCGGCTGCCTGTGTCCTAACTCGCACCAAGTCCCGCTCACCCATCACCCCCTGTGCTCGCTGAACTACTTTGGCTTCCGGTTAAGCAACGCCTCGATTTCAAAATTCTGATCCTTGGTTTCAAATCGCTCCATGGCCTCCCCCCTCCCTATCTCTGTAATCTCCTCCAGCCCCACAACACCCCCCCCACCTCCCCCGAGATGTCAGCGCTCCTCTAATTCTTCCCTCCAGAGCATCCCTGATTATAATTGCTCAACCATCGGTGGCCGTGCCTTCTGTTGCCTAGGCCCCCAAGCTCTGGAACTCCCTCTCTAAACCTCTCCGCCTCTCGACCTCTCTTTCCTCCTTCAAGAAGCTCCTTAAAACCTACCTCTTTGTCCAAGGTTTTTGTCACCTGCGCTAATTTCTACTAATGGGGCTCGGTGTCAAATTTTTATCTCAATACTGCTGTGAAGTGCTTTGGGACGCTTCACTACGTTAAAGGCGCTATATAAATACAAGTTGTTGTTTCTTCTCATCAGCGGCGTGGTGTGTTTTGACAAAGCGTCTCTACATTAATATCAGCTACTCGTCTCTCCCAGCGCCTTCCTGGACACTTGACTAACTCACCCTCAACCACACCACTGGCAACCTTGGCTGTAAAGAAAATTGGAGGATATAGCTAGACTCTGAAATGACTGAAGTCGCTGTTCAAACAGAGGCTGCAGCACGCTGAGGAAAAATATGAGATAATCTTGAAACCTGCGTTGAGCTTCGTTGGAGCAGAAGCCAAGAACAGAGCTCACAGATGGAATGGAAGGGAGAGTTAAAGAGAGGGTCACAGGATATATTTTTGAACAATCGATAGATGTTTGGATATTAAGGGAATTGAGGGATATGGGGGCAGTGCAGGGAAGTGGAGTTGAGGTAGAAGATCAGTCATGATCTTATTGAATGGCGGAGCAGGCTCGAGGGGCCGAATGGCCTACTCCTGCTCCAAATTCTTAAGTTCTTGTGTTACTCGAGGTATAATCTTACGCAGGTTCATTTGTGTCTGGCTAACAAATACACTTCTCTCAACATCCTGGACAATATCCAATTGTTAGGCAGCGGTATTCAGGGTTATGGAACCAAGGCGGGTAGGTGGAGTTAAGATACAGATCGGTATATGATCGAATTGAATGGCGGAGCAGACTCGATGGGCTGAATGGCCTCCTCCTGTTGCTGTGTTCTGATTCTGGCTGCTACCAACGATTGCAGGGAAGCCGTGTTTTCCTGGGTCTATTTGCCGAGTGTGAAAGGCCGGTGACGGCACAAAAGAATTTGCATTCGTTCCTGAGAAGCGACTTGAGACAAGCTCCCGTTCATTTGCAAGAGAAACTTTAAATAAAAAGGGAGAACCAAACTGAAGGAGCAGCGACAGGAGGGAGGATGTTTAAGGACTGCAGCTCAATGTGTCTCTGCAGAGCTCCCAAACATTCATACAATTAACACAGCAGGCGCAATAAGCCCACTGGGTGGGCCTGGGGGTCACTGGGCGGGCCTGGGGGTCACTGGGCGGGGGGGGGGGGTCACTGACAGGGTTTGAATGTGATGGTGGGTCGCATTTAGAGCCACTGCGCACAGCTGGACAGATGTTGGGAAGGGCAGACGAGATGAAGCTGGGATTGAGCAGGTGACCCCAGGAGCTGAGAATGACTGGGCAGATCAGGAATGATGGTCGGGTAAAGCAAATGAAGCAAAAGTGAACATGATGTGGTCCCAGACCTTGTTCTAAACCGCAATTCTACCACCGTTCTACCACCCAATGCTTCTACGCATCGTGTATGCGCAGACTTGGGTGAAGAGTAGGAGTGGGGGCCAGCATCTTTCCTGCTCACCACTAAGAGTATTTAATAGGCAGCCGCAGTGAACAAATCCAATTCTGTCTTTTCCCCTCCCCCTTTTCAGTGGGCAGTGCCCCTCAGTGTATTCTGGCCTCTCCTGCTTTGGGTTAGATACAGAGTAAAGCTCCCTCTACACTGTCGCATCAAACACTCCCAGGGCAGGTACAGCACGGGTTAGATACAGAGTAAAGCACCCTCTACACTGTCCCATCAAACAGTCCCAGGGCAGGTACAGCACGTGTTAGATACAGAGTAAAGCACCCTCTACACTGTCCCATCAAACAGTCCCAGGGCAGGAACAGCACGGGTTAGATACAGAGTAAAGCTCCCTCTACACTGTCCCATCAAATTTTCCCAGGGCAGGTACAGCACGGGTTAGATACATAGTAAAGCTCCCTCTACACTGTCCCATCAAACACTCCCAGGGCAGGTACAGCACGGGTTAGATACTGAGTAAAGCTCCCTCTACTGTAAGATTTCTAAATCTCCTGCATTAAATTGTCAGCCAGACTGATTCTTTGACAACAATTTGGAATATTTATTAAACACACACACGCACATTTTATCAGAGAAACAGCAGTTGTCAGCTAGCCTATGGATCTATTTAGTTACAACAGATTATAAAAAGGTATACTTCACTTTCCTCTGGCTGGCTGAGCACACGGCCTGCTGTTTGGGCTAGTCTTGAGAGGATTTTTTTTCAAAAATATAGTTTATTCATAATACATTGGAAAATAGCTCAGTACCTTGCGGTCAGCAATTCCATACAATTTGTTTGGATGCTGACAGCAATCCCATACAATGCACTAGTGTGCATTTCATTTCAAGGTAGAGTTAAGGACAATCTGTAAATCACGTTACATGTAGTACTGTGCAAATAAGGGTATTACATGGAGCAGTTGAGAACAGGTTTACATTCGATTCCAGGATACATTTCAATACCCATCATCAATCACGTTACATGTAGCACTATGCAGATGAATGCAGTATATGGATCGGCTGGGGATACATTTACATTTACATTTCTTGACAAGTTACTAAACCGTGCAGAGACTTTCATTATACATGGCACAACACAGGTGTTTTTCAGTATATGGTGCTCTTATGTATACAAGCAGATTAACAAGTCCAGCCCGAGGTGGGTCTGATTCCATCCCCTGGGTTTACCGTGGCGGAAGGGCCTTAAACTGTGGCCCTTCCCCACCGTGCCTTTGTGGCGACTGCACCAATCTTTAGTGCGTCCCTCAGCACGTACTCCTGGATCTTGGATTGTGCCAGTCTGCAACACTCGGCCGTGGATATCTCCTTGCTCTGGAAGACCAAGTTTCGGGAAGACCAAAGTGCATCTTTCACCGAGTTGATGGCTCTCCAGCAGCAGATGATGTCTGTCTCGGTGTGTGTCCCTGGGAACAGTCCGCAGAGCACAGAGTCCTGTGTTACGGAGCTGCTTGGGATGAACCTCGACAGCAACCACTGCATCTCCTTCCAGACCTGCCTTGCAAAGGGGCAGTCCCAAAAGAGATGGATGGCAGTCTCGTCCGCACCACAGCCGGCCCGGGGACAGAGCGCCGTGTCTCTAAAACCCCGGCTGTGCATGAAAGGCCCTTCTCACCGCCAACCAAGCTACGTCTTGGTGCTTGTGTGAAAGCTCTGGTGATGAGACATTCTGCCAAACGAGTTCGACAGTCTGCTCGGGGAACCGTCCGACAGGATCCATCAACTCCTTCTTTTCTAGGGCGCCCGGGACCTTGCATGCCGATCACTGCTTTATGGCCTTGTGGTCAAAGGTGTTTTTCTTGAAAAACTTTTCCACGAAGGACAGGTGCTGAGGCATGGTCCAACTGGTTGGAGCGTTCCACGGCAGCCTGGCCAGACCCATCCTTCGCAACACCGGGGACAGATAGAACCTCAGCACGTACTGACACTTGGTGTTTGCGTACGAAGGGTCTATGCACAGCTTGATGCAGCCGCACACAAAGGTGGCCATCAGGATGAGGGCCACGTTCGGAACGTCCTTCCCCCCCCCCTTGTCCAGAGATTTGTACATCGTGTCTCTGCGGACACTGTCCATTTTCGATCTCCAGACGAAATGGAAGACCGCTCGGGTGACTGCCACAGCACAGGAGTGGGGTATGGGCCAGACCTGCACCACGGACAACACCCGAGAGCACCTCACTCCTGGTGACCAGGTTCTTTCCTGCAATGGAGAGTGAGCGCAGCTTCCACCATCCCAGTTTCGCTTCGGTTTTCCTGTTTGGCCGTGTGCTCAGGAGAGAAGAGAGACCCAGCAATCTGTACTTGGGTCTTTATAGTCCTTAAGTACATTGTTTCTCAGAAAGCCCCAGGATTGACTCTTGATTCCAGGGCCGCTTCTGATTGACTTCTCCTCATACATGTGTCTGTCTGGGGGACCGGTGCCATTTCTTGATTAGGTTAATGGCTTTCCAATTAGCACCTTTAAGTTTTGATGGGTTTCAAAGACATTTCCTTTGTTCCTTTAAGCTCTGTCCAGCCAGAAGACAATATACAAACAGAACATGCTGGAAGTCTGAGCATCCATTTTGTCTCTTTCAAAACAGTCTTTTCGTATAATCTCATTTTTTAACATTTATATATATCAATTTTGTCATTACTAAACACTTTTATTCTTACACTACACTGCCCCATCAAACACTCCCAGGGCAGGTACAGCACGGGTTAGATGCAGAGTAAAGCTCCCTCTACACTGTCCCATCAAACACTCCCAGGGCAGGTACAGCATGGGTTAGATACAGAGTAAAGCTCCCTCTACACTGTCCCATCAAACACTCCCAGGGTAGGTACAGCACGGGTTAGATACAGAGTAAAGCTCCCTCTACACTGTCCCATCAAACACTCCCAGGGCAGGTACAGCATGGGTTAGACACAGAGTAAAGCTCCCTCTACACTGTCCCATCAAACACTCCCAGGGCAGGTACAGCATGGGTTAGATACATAGTAAAACTCCCTCTACACTGTCCCATCAAACACTCCCAGGGCAGGTACAGCGCAAGTTAGATATGACAAGTCCGTAGCCACGCCCCTCCCTCTCTCTGTAATCTCCTCCAGCCCTACAACCCTCTGCACTCCTCCAAGTCTGGAGTCTTGTGCATCCCTGATTATAATCAATCAACCATCGGTGGCCGTGCCTTCAGCTGCTGAGGCCCTAAGCTCTGGAACTCCCTCCCGAAACCTCTCCGCCTCTCCCTCCTCCTTTAAGACGTGCCTCAAAACCTACCTCTTTGACCAAACTTTTGGTCACCTGTCCTAATATCTCCTTATGTGGCTCTTGTGAAATGTTGTTTTATAACGCTCCTGTGATGCACCTTGGGACGTTTTACGATGTTGAAAGTGCTCTATCAATGTAAGTTGTTTATTCTTTGTTCCACTTTCTCCCTCATTCTAATGAAGGAGGGTCCACCTTTTCCACATTATTCAGGGACACTTTGTGAAGGAGTTAAGGATCACATGGATGAACTTCAACAAATGTACATCCCTATCTGGAGTAAAAATAAAACGGGGAAGGTGGCTCAACCGTGGCTAACAAGGGAAATTAGGGATAGTATTAAATCCAAGGAAGAGGCATATAAATTGGCCAGAAAAAGCAGCAAACCTGAGGACTGGGAGAAATTTAGAATTCAGCAGAGGAGGACAAAGGGTTTAATTAGGAGGGGAAGATAGGGTATGAGAGGAAGCTTGCCGGGAACATAAAAACTGACTGCAAAAGCTTCTATAGATATGTGAAGAGAAAAAGATTAGTGAAGACAAATTTAGGTCCCTTGCAGTCAGAATCAAGTGAATTTATTATGGGGAACAAAGAAATGGCAGACCAATTGAACAAATACTTTGGTTCTGTCTTCACGAAGGAAGACACAAATAATGTTCCGGAAGTACTAGGGGATCCAGGGCCTAGCGAGAAGGAGGAACTGAAGGAAATCCTTATTAGGCGGGAAATTGTGTTTGGGAAATTGATGGGATTGAAGGCTGATCAATCCCCGGGGCCTGATAGTCTGCATCCCAGAGTACTTAAGGAACTGGTCCTAGAAATAATGGATTCTTTGGTGATAATTTTCCAACAGTCTATCGACTCTGGATCAGTTCCCATGGACTGGAGGGTAGCTAATGTAACACCACTTTTTAAAAAAGGAGGGAGAGAGAAAATGGGTAATTATAGACCGGTTAGCCTGACATCAGTAGTGGGGAAAATGTTGGAATCAATTATTAAAGATGTAATAGCAGCGCATATGGAAAGCAGCGACAGGATCAGTCCAAGTCAGCATGGATTTATGAAAGGGAAATCCTGCTTAACAAATCTTCCAGAATTTTTTGAGGATGTAACTAGTAGAGTGGACAAGGAAGAACCAGTGGATGTGGTATATTTGGACTTTCAAAAGGCTTTTGACAAGGTCCCACACAAGAGATTAGTGTGCAAAATTAAAGTATGGGGGTAATGTATTGACGTGAATAGAGAACTGGTTGGCAGACAGGAAGCAGAGATTCGGGATAAATGGGTCCTTTTCAGAATGGCAGGCAGTGACTAGTGGGGTGCCGCAGGGCTCAGTGCTGGGACCCCAGCTATTTACAATATACATCAATGATTTAGATGAAGGAATTGAGTGTAATATCTCCAAGTTTGCAGATGACACTAAACTGGGTGTTGGTGTGAGCTGTGAGGTGGATGCTAAGAGACTGCAGGATGACTTGGACAGGTTAGGTGAGTGGGCAAATGCATGGCAGATGCAGTATAATGTGGATAAATGTGAGGTTATCCTCTTTGGTGGCAAAAACACAAAGGCAGAATATTATCTGAATGGTGGCAGATTAGGAAAAGCGGAGGTGCAACGAGACTTTGGTGTCATGGTACATCAGTCATTGATGATTGGCATGCAGGTACAGCAAGCGGTGAAAAAGGCAAATGGCATATTGGCCTTCATAAGCTAGAGGATTTGAGTATAGGAGCAGGGAGGTCTTGCTGCAGCTGTACAGGGCCTTGGTGAGGCCTCACCTGGAATATTGTGTTCAGTTTTGGTCTCCTAATCTGAGGAAGGACGTTCTTGCTATTGAGGGAGTGCAGCAAATGTTCACCAGACTGATTCCTTGGATGGCAGGACTGACATATGAGGAAAGACTGGATCGACTAGGCCTGTATTCACTGGAGTTTAGAAGAATGAGAGGGGATCTCATAGAAACATGTAAAATTCTGACGGGACTGGACAGGGTAGATGCAGGAAGAATGTTCCCGATGTTGGGGGTGTCCAGAACCAGGGGTCACTGTCTAAGTATAAGGGGTAAGCCATTTAGGACCAAGATGAGGAGAAATTTTTTCACGCAGAGAGTTATTAACCTGTGGAATTCCCTACCGCAGAGAGTTGTTGATGCCAGTTCGTTAGATATATTCAAAAGGGAGTTAGATATGGCCCTTACGGCTAAAGGAATCAAGGGGTATGGAGAGAAAGCAGGAAATGGGTACTGAGGTGAATGATCAGCCATTGAATGGCGGTGCAGGCTCGCAGGGCTGAATGGCCTACTCCTGCACCTATTTTCTATGTTTACCATAAATTCTGGTCTAATGGAGGCAGCAAAGGCAGCCTTGCTTTCCCACAATGCAGCGCGGCGGGGATAAAGCCCCATTGATGGACAGCTCGGGCCACGCTGCTCTCTGGGAGATGGGGAAATGGCCCGGTTTGGTCTGCGGCCATGTTGATTGGGCTTCTGCTCAGTGAGGTCACTTCTGGTGTGATGCACTGAGCCCACAGGCTCCACCCGCCATTGGCAGCAATCAGTGGGAAGGACAGAATTTTATTTGGATCTTTCTCCAGGAATATCTGAGATGACTGGTCTTTAATTTTATAGCAGTCATCGCTGGCTTTCAGCTGCCCCAATTCCCCATCCTCCCAGAGTGAATTCTGTGTTTAATAAGGAAGCGTTTGCCTTGTGCACTGAGAATCTGAGAGAATTTTAACTGAATGTGCACATGGCTTTCTCTCCATATTGTTGTCTCTCTGTTTGTCTCCATCTCTCCTTCCCAGTCTTTGCCTGCATCTTCACAGCATGTTGCTGTGGTGATTTGGACATTAACTAATGCAACAGCTCCCACTGCTGGG
The DNA here is from genome assembly GCF_044704955.1 of Pristiophorus japonicus. Lineage (NCBI taxonomy): Eukaryota > Metazoa > Chordata > Chondrichthyes > Pristiophoridae > Pristiophorus > Pristiophorus japonicus. The sequence continues at coordinate 41,117,436 of NC_091995.1, read as the reverse complement.
TACAATGAGACTCACAGGGCAAAGAAGGGGCAGTCGGATTAAACTCGCACAGCTAGTACTTTGGACTGAATTGCCACACACCGTGTAATGTTATATCTGCGCAATAGTCCCCTGTTGTAACTGATAGTGACAGGCAGCCTGACATAGAAATCCTGTGTGATTATCTTTGGCTGCATTGACATCCCTCCATCCCTTCCTCCCTCTCACCTCCATCCCTCCCTCCATCCTTCCCTCCATCTCTCCCTCCATCCCTTCCTCCCTCTCACCCTCCATCCCTCCCTCCATTCCTCCCTCCATCCATCTCTCCATCCATCCATCCCTCCATCTATCCCTCCCTCCCACTCTCCCCCTTCCCCGGCCCTCCCTCCCGTCATCTCTCCCTCCATTGATCCCTCCATCTCTCCCACCTTTCATTCATCCATCAATTCCTCCCTCCATTGAACCCTCCATCTGCCCATTCATCCCTCCTGATGGACCGCGTTGCGGATTTGGAGCTGAGGGTGGATTCACTCTGGAGCATCCACGATGCTGAGAATGACGTGAGTAGCACATGTAGCAAGTTGGTCTTACCGCAGGTGGAGGGTCCACAGCCAGCTAGGGAATGGAAGACCAGCAGGAAGAGCAGTGCAAAGAAGGTAGTGCAGGGGTCCCCTGCGGTCATCCCCCTGCAAAACAGATACACTGCTTTGAGTACTGTTGAGGGGGATGACTCATCAGGGGAGGGCAGCAGCAGCCAAGTTCATGGCACCGTGGCTGGCTTTGTTGCACAGGAGGGCAGGAAAAAGAGTGGGAGAGCGATAGTGATAGGGGATTCAATTGTAAGGGGAATAGATAGGCGTTTCTGCGACCGCAACCGAGACTCCAGGATGGTATGTTGCCTCCCTGGTGCAAGCGACAAGGATGTCTCGGAGCAGGTGCAGGACATTCTGAAAAGGGAGGGTGAACAGCCAGTTGTCGTGGTGCACATTGGTACCAATAACATAGGTTAAAAAAAGGGATGAGGTCCTACGAAACGAATTTAAGGAGCTAGGAGCTAAATTAAAAAGTAGGACCTTAAAAGTAGTAATCTCGGGATTGCTACCAGTGCCACGTGCTAGTCAGAGTAGGAATCGCAGGATAGCTCAGATGAATACGTGGCTTGAGCAGTGGTGCAGAAGGGAGGGATTCAAATTCCTGGGACATTGGAACCGGTTCTGGGAGAGGTGGGACCAGTACAAACCGGACGATCTGCACCTGGGCAGGACCGGAACCAATGTCCTAGGGGGAGTGTTTGCTAGTGCTGTTGGGGAGGAGTTAAACTAATATGGCAGGGGGATGGGAACCAATGCAGGGAGACAGAGGGAAACAAAAAGGAGACAAAAGCAAAAGAAAGAAAGAAGATGAGGAAAAGTGGAGGGCAGAGAAACCCAAGACAAAGAACAAAAAGGGCCACTGTACAGCAAAATTCTAAAAGGACAAAGGGTGTTAAAAAAACAAGCCTGAAGGCTTTGTGTCTTAATGCAAGGAGTAACTGTAATAAGGTGGATGAATTAACTGTGCAAATAGATGTTAACAAATATGATGTGATTGGGATTACGGAGACGTGGCTCCAGGATGATCAGGGCTGGGAACTCAACATCCAGGGGTATTCAACATTCAGGAAAGATAGAATAAAAGGAAAAAGGAGGTGGGGTAGCATTGCTGGTTAAATATGAGATTAATGCAATAGTTAGGAAGGACATTAGCTTGGATGATGTGGAATCTATATGGGTAGAGCTGCAGAACACCAAAGGGCAAAAAACATTAGTGGGAGTTGTGTACAGACCTCCAAACAGTAGTAGTGATGTTGGGGAGGGCATCAAACAGGAAATTAGGGGTGCATGCAATAAGGGTGCAGCAGTTATAATGGGTGACTTTAATATGCACATAGATTGGGCTAACCAAACTGGAAGCAATACGGTGGAGGAGGATTTCCTGGAGTGCATAAGGGATGGTTTTCGAGACCAATATGTCGAGGAACCAACTAGGGGGGAGGCCATCTTAGACTGGGTGTTGTGTAATGAGAGAGGATTAATTTCGTTGTGCGAGGCCCCTTGGGGAAGAGTGACCATAATATGGTGGAATTCTGCATTAGGATGGAGAATGAAACAGTTAATTCAGAGACCATGGTCCAGAACTTAAAGAAGGGTAACTTTGAAGGTATGAGGCGTGAATTGGCTAGGATTGATTGGCGAATGATACTTAAGGCGTTGACTGTGGATGGGCAATGGCAGACATTTAGAGACCGCATGGATGAACTACAACAATTGTACATTCCTGTCTGTCGTAAAAATAAAAAAGGGAAGGTGGCTCAACCGTGGCTATCAAGGGAAATCAGGGATAGTATTAAAGCCAAGGAAGTGGCATACAAATTGGCCAGAAATAGCAGTGAACCCAGAGACTGGGAGAAATTTAGAACTCAGCAGAGGAGGACAAAGGGTTTGATTAGGGCAGGGAAAATGGAGTACGAGAAGAAGCTTGCAGGGAACATTAAGACGGATTGCAAAAGTTTCTATAGATATGTAAAGAGAAAAAGGTTAGTAAAGACAAACGTAGGTCCCCTGCAGTCAGAATCAGGGGAAGTCATAACGGGGAACAAATAAATGGCAGACCAATTGAACAAGTACTTTGGTTCGGTATTCACTAAGGAGGACACTAACAACCTTCCGGATATAAAAGGGGTCAGAGGGTCTAGTAAGGAGGAGGAACTGAGGGAAATCCTTATTAGTCGGGAAATTGTGTTGGGATTGAAGGCCGATAAATCTCCAGGGCCTGATGGACTGCATCCCAGAGTACTTAAAGAGGTGGCCTTGGAAATAGCGGATGCATTGACAGTCATTTTCCAACATTCTATTGACTCTGGATCAGTTCCTATGGAGTGGAGGGTAGCCAATGTAACCCCACTTTTTAAAAAAGGAGGGAGAGAGAAAACACGGAATTATAGACCGGTCAGCCTGACCTCAGTAGTGGGTAAGATGATGGAATCAATTATTAAGGATGTCATAGCAGCGCATTTGGAAAGAGGTGACATGATAGGTCCAAGTCAGCATGGATTTGTGAAAGGGAAATCATGCTTGACAAATCTTCTGGAATTTTTTGAGGATGTTTCCAGTAGAGTGGTCAAGGGAGAACCAGTTGATGTGGTTTATTTGGACTTTCAGAAGGCTTTCGACAAGGTCCCACACAAGAGATTAATGTGCAAAGTTAAAGCACATCGGATTGGGGGTAGTGTGCTGACATGGATTGAGAACTGGTTGTCAGACAGGAAGCAGAGAGTAGGAGTAAATGGGTACTTTTCAGAATGGCAGGCGGTGACTAGTGGGGTACCACAAGGTTCTGTGCTGGGGCCCCAGCTGTTTACACTGTACATTAATGATTTAGACGAGGGGATTAAATGTAGTATCTCCAAATTTGCGGATGACACTAAGTTAGGTGGCAGTGTGAGCTGCGAGGAGGATGCTATGAGACTGCAGAGTGACTTGGATAAGTTAGGTGAGTGGGCAAATGCATGGCAGATGAAGTATAATGTGGATAAATGTGAGGTTATCCACTTTGGTGGTAAAAACAGAGAGACAGACTATTATCTGAATGGTGACAGATTAGGAAAAGGGGAGGTGCAACGAGACCTGGGTGTCATGGTACATCAGTCATTGAAGGTTGGCATGCAGGTACAGCAAGCGGTTAAGAAAGCAAATGGCATGTTGGTCTTCATAGCGAGGGGATTTGAGTACAGGGGCAGGGAGGTGTTGCTACAGTTGTACAGGGCCTTGGTGAGGCCACACCTGGAGTATTGTGTGCAGTTTTGGTCTCCTAACTTGAGGAAGGACATTCTTGTTATTGAGGGAGTGCAGCGAAGATTCACCAGACTGATTCCCGGGATGGCGGGACTGACCTATCAAGAAAGACTGGATCAACTGGGCTTATATTCACTGGAGTTCAGAAGAATGAGAGGGGACCTCATAGAAACGTTTAAAATTCTGATGGGTTTAAACAGGTTAGATGCAGGAAGAATGTTCCCAATGTTGGGGAAGTCCAGAACCAGGGGTCACAGTCTAAGGATAAGGGGTAAGCCATTTAGGACCGAGATGAGGAGAAACTTCTTCACCCAGAGAGTGGTGAACCTGTGGAATTCTCTACCACAGAAAGTTGTTGAGGCCAATTCACTAAATATATTCAAAAAGGAGTTAGATGTAGTCCTTATTACTAGGGGAATCAAGGGGTATGGCGAGAAAGCAGGAATGGGGTACTGAAGTTGCATGTTCAGCCATGAACTCATTGAATGGCGGTGCAGGCTAGAAGGGTCGAATGGATACTCCTGCACCTATTTTCTATGTTCTATGTTTTCTATGTTCAAACCAAGGAAATAAAGGAGAGTATCAAATTAAAAACCAATGCGTATAAGGTGGCCAAGGTTAGTGGGAAAATAGAAGATTGGGAACATTTTAAATGACAGCAAAGAATGACTAAGAAAGCAATAAAGAAAGGAAAGATAGATTACGAAAGTAAACTTGCGCAAAACATAAAAACAGATAGTAAAAGCTTTTGCCGATATATAAAACGGAAGAGAGTGAATAAAGTAAATGTTGCTCCCTTAGAAGATGAGAAGGGGGATTTAATAATGGGAAATGTGGAAATGGCTGAGACCTTAAACAATTATTTTGCTTCGGTCTTCACAGTGGAAGACACAAAAACCATGCCAAAAATTGCTGGTCATGGGAATGTGGGAAGGGAGGACCTTGAGACAATCACTATCACTAGGGAGGTAGTGCTGGACAGGCTAATGGGACTCAAGGTAGACAAGTCCCCTGGTCCTGATGAAATGCATCCCAGGGTATTAAAAGAGATGGCGGAAGTTATAGCAGATGCATTCGTTATAATCTACCAAAATTCTCTGGACTCTGGGGAGGTACCAGCGGATTGGAAAGCAGCTAATGTAACGCCTCTGTTTTAAAAAGAGGGCAGACAAAAGGCAGGTAACTATAGGCTGGTTAGTTTAACATCTGTAGTGCGGAAAATACTTGAAGCTATCATTAAGGAAGAAATAGCGGGACATCTAGATAGGAATAGTGCAATCAAGCAGACGCAACATGGATTCATGAAGGGGAAATCATGTTTAACTAATTTACTGGAATTCTTTGAGGATATAACGAGCATGGTGGATAGAGGTGTACCGATGGATGTGGTGGAATTAAATTTCCAAAAGGCATTCGATAAGGTGCCACACAAAAGGTTACTGCAGAAGATAAAGGTACGCGGAGTCAGAGGAAATGTATTAGCATGGATAGAGAATTGGCTGGCTAACAGAAAGCAGAGAGTCGGGATAAATGGGTCCTTTTCGGGTTGGAAATCGGTGGTTAGTGGTGTGCCACAGGGATCGGTGCTGGGACCACAACTGTTTACAATATACATAGATGACCTGGAAGAGGGGACAGAGTGTAGTGTAACAAAATTTGCAGATGACACAAAGATTAGTGGGAAAGTGGGTTATGTAGAGAACACAGAGAGGCTGCAAAGAGATTTAGATAAGTTAAGCGAATGGGCTAAAGTTTGGCAGATGGAATACAATGTCGGAAAGTGTGAGGTCATCCACCTTGGGGGAAAAAAAACAGTAAAAGGGAATATTATTTGAATGGAGAGAAATTACAACATGCTGCGGTGCAGAGGGACCTGGGGGTCCTTGTGCATGAATCCCAAAAAGTTAGTTTGCAGGTGCAGCAGGTAATCAGGAAGGCGAATGGAATGTTGACCTTCATTGCGAGAGGGATGGAGTACAAAAGCAGGGAGGTCCTGCTGCAACTGTACAAGGTATTGGTGAGGCCACAGCTGGAGTACTGCGTGCATTTTGGTCACCTTACTTAAGGAAGGATATATTAGCCTTGGAGGGGGTACAGAGACGATTCACTAGGCTGATTCCAGAGATGAGGGGGTTACCTTATAAATGATAGATTGAGTAGACTGGGTCTTTACTCGTTGGAGTTCAGAAGGATGAGGGGTGGTCTTATAGAAACATTTAAAATAATGAAAGGGATAGACAAGATAGAGGCAGAGAGGTTGTTTCCACTGGTCGGGGAGACTAGAACTAGGGGGCACAGCCTCAAAATACGGGGGAGCCAATTTAAAACCGAGTTGAGAAGGAATTTCTTCTCCCAGAGGGTTGTGAATCTGTGGAATTCTCTGCCCAAGGAAGCAGTTGAGGCTAGCTCATTGAATGTATTCAAATCACAGATAGATAGATTTTTAACCAATAAGGGAATTAAGGGTTATGGGGAGCGGGCGGGTAAGTGGAGCTGAGTCCACGGCCAGATGAATGATCTTGTTGAATGGCGGAGCAGGCTCGAGGGGCTAGATGGCCTACTCCTGTTCCTAATTCTTATGCTCTTATGTTCTTATGTTCCTTCCATCTCTCCCTCCCTCCATTGATATTTCCATCCATTCATCCCTCTATTTGTCCATTCCTCCATCCATCCCTCCCTCCCTCCATCCATCCTTTCATCCATCTTCTATCCATCCCTCCCACCAGCCATCCATTTGTCAATCCTTCCCTCCCTCCCCCCATCCATCCCTCTATCCATCTGACTGTCCATCCATCTTTCCCTCGCCATCTACCCCTCCCTCCCTCGCCATCTACCCCTCCCTCCCTCCCTCGCCATCTACCCCTGAATCTGGGTGGGTTCAATGGTCCTCCACATTATGTCATTTGGAAACTGATGCTGAAAGGAATCGATCCAGGCAAACGTCACTGGAAACAAGTCGAAGTTCTTATGGAAAACAATGGCTGGAAATTCCCATCAATCTTCCCGCGTGTATTTACTGGGTAATTTTCCGGTCAGTCGCTATTAATGGAGTGGAATCTCCGACAGTGCGCCTGTGATTATCCCAGCATCCGGCCACTGGGGGCCTGGAACTGTCGGCAGCACGAGTGCTGTGATCATTTGCACCATAAGGTCCGCATTAGCGGGATTGTGATGAGACAATTGATGAGTCGCCTTAATCCCAGGCGCAAGTGGCACCGGCAGGGCCTTGTCATCATCATCATAGGCAGTCCCTCGGAATCGAGGAAGACTTGCTTCCACTCTTAAAATGAGTCCTTCGGTGGCTGTACAGTCCAATATGAGAACAGCAGTCCCTGTCACAGATAGGACAGACAGTCGTTGAGGGTAAGGGAGGGTGGGACTGGTTTGCCGCACGCTCCTTTCGCTGCCTGCGCTTGATTTCTGCATGCACACGGCGATGAGACTCGAGGTGCTCAGCGCCCTCCCGGATGCACTTCCTCCACTTAGGGCCGTCTTTGGCCAGGGACTCCCAGGTGTCAGTGGGGATGTTGCATTTTATCAGGGAGGCTTTGAAGGTGTCCTTGTAACGTTTCCGCTGCCCACCTTTGGCTCGTCTGGCATGTGAACTATGTGGCCTGCCCAGCGTAGCTGATCAAGTGTGGTCAGTGCTTCAATTCTGGGGATGTTGGCCTGGTCGAGGACGCTAACGTTGGTGCATCTGTCCTCCCAGGGGATTTGTAGGATCTTGCGGAGACATCGTTGATGGTATTTCTCCAGCGACCTGCGGCGTTTGTTGTACATGGTCCATGTTTCTGAGCCATGCAGGAGGGTGTGTATTACTACAGCCCAGTAGACCATGAGCTTCGTGACAGTTTTGAGGGCCTGGTCTTCGAACACTCTTTTCCTCAGGCGGCCGAAGGCCTTGTATGTAGTGGGCGGTTTAGCGAAATATCCTGGGTGTTCTCCCTTAGGTTCTGCTCCTTGGACGTGTATGGACGTAAAATGGAGGGTGTAATGTATTTGCTTCACGGGTTCTTTGCTTAAGAATTCAGAGCAACACATTGCTATTAAAAACAAGTTGATTTATTAACAAAGGTTCAACGATAATACTGCACATTACCAGTTCATCCACCAGGCTCACAGCTACATAGCTCATTGTGGATGACCTTGACCCAACTAACTGGGGTTTTATTGAGTCTTGTGAACATTATATGACTGGCTAAGCCACTCACAATGCTACAACTATTTTTGGTAGAAACTTTCATTCAAGTGCCCTCTTGTTTTTTTTGAGGACACCAAAATACAAATTAACAATTTAACAAATCAAATCAAATCAAATTAAAATCCTGTTCCCGGTTGAAATGATGCACTCCAGTCCCTCCGGCGCCCACCTCTCGTGGAAGGCCGCGAGCGTACCGGTGGACACTGTGTGCTCCATCTCCAGGGACACCCTGGCTCGGATGTAACCGCGGAAGGCAGTCGGGCTCAACGACCCCCTTGACCGCCCGCTGCCTGGACCGGTTGATGGCCATCTTGGCAATGCCCAGGAGTAGCCCTATGAGGAGGCCTTCCGATCTGCCCGCTCCCCTCCGCACAGGATGCCCAAAGATCAGGAGCGTGGGACTGAAGTACAACCAGAATTTGAGGAGCAGCCTCTTCAAATTAAGGAATAGGGGCTGCAACCTCGTACATTCAACACATACATGCAACATGGACTCCTCCAGACCGCAGAAATTGCAGGCGTGCAACAGCTCTGCAAACCTGTGAGCATATTCATAGGTGCAGACATTACAGGGGACAATGCAACCCCCCCACTTCCCCATAATCCACCCACCGTGGGGGCAATTTTAATCTTGGGCGATAGGGTAAAGCGGGCGAGATCGAATTGGCCGCCTGTTAAGCACTTCGAGTTTCCATTCACTTCAATGGATGGGAAAACCTGGTATGGTGGTCAAATGGATTTTGCCCATTTTACAGCATCTTCCACAGTTATACAGCTCCCCCCGCCAATGCCAGTGAGTTCCCAGTGGCTGAGACACTGCGAATATTAGTCCCAGTGTGTCAGTCTGTTTCCCTGGAGTTTCTGCCCATCTTCCACCAGAGCTCGGTCGGGAACAATCCCAGGAAACTACTGCCGATTGTACGCACAGTCGGCTGATTTCCTCTCGGCAACATTTTGAGCTAATATAACCCCATCCTATTAGAACACATTACCAAAGAAATAGGAAATGTCAACGGTCTACATACCCTGTCAGTAACACAACGGGAGGTCATGTGAATTCTTGGCTACAGTGTAAAATGGGCCGTATTCAATTAACAGTCAAATAAACGCTCCTGGCTGATTTTCCTTTCTGCTGAAGGTAATGGAAAGGATTATCCAGGTGTATTCTGGCCAGACAAGTTGATATAACTGTTCCACACCATTGCCAAAGTTAGAATGAATCCCAAAGGAACTTAAATCGACAGATTTTTGGATATTAAGGGATATGGAGATAGTGCAGGAAAGTGGAGTTGAGGTAGAAGATCAGCCATGATCTTATTGAATGGCGGAGCAGGCTCGAGGGGCCGAATGACCGACTCCTCCTATTTCTTATGTTCTAAGTCAATCGCCATTGCATCGTAATTTCCTGGAATCCCCGGCACAATCTGACGGTAGATTTTCAATTCCACACCGGCACATACAAGAGTCGAAGCTCATGGCCCCTCGGGACAGAAACCGCTTGGTTGCCATTACCGTGTTGGGAGTGTTTTTAACTTTGGGCCGCTGCTTGGTGAACTGTTGAGTGTGGATCAATTACAGAACCTGCCAAACTCTCCGTTCCAATGGAATTGAAAAACAAGCAGATTCTCACGGCTTGACTCCAGCACCAAGGTCAAGTTGGAAAATCTAACACAGTGCTACCTAGTGCGATCTTTTAAATCGCACAGAGTCCTGAATCAGCACAATGATTTACAAAATCACTGGCTGGACCTCAGCTGGAGTACTGTGGGCAGTTCTGGGCACCACACCATAGGAAGGATGTGAAGGCCTTAGTGAGGGTGCAGAGGAGATTGACCAGAACGGTTCCAGGGATGAGAGTCTCCAGTTATGTGGAGTGACTGGAGAAGCTGGGATTGTTCTCCTTCGAGCAGAGAAGGTTAAGAGAGGTGACTTAATAGAGGTGTTTAAAGTTATGATAGAGTAAATAAGAAGAAATTGTTTCCACTGGTGGGTGGGACACAGATTTAAGACAATTGACAAAAGGACCAGAGGGCAGATGAAGAGAATTATTTATTTTACGCAGCGAGTTGTTGTGATCAGGAACACACTGCCTGAAAGGGATGCAGGAGGCAGATTCAATAGTAACTTAGAAAGGGAATTGGATAAATACTTGCAAAGGAAAAAAATTGCAGGGCAATGAGGAAAGAGCAGGGGGGAGTGGGACTATTTGAGATAGCTCTTTCCAAGAGCTGGCACAGGCACGAGGGGCCGAATGGCTGCCTCCTGTGCCTTACCATTCTACAACAAGTTCATGGATTTAATTTCCAATAGGTGTAAGGTGCCAGTCTGGGACTGATCGCTGTAACAATTTTGTTGTGCTAAATATTTGTCTGATAAGTGTTGAGTTTTGAGCAGATGATCCGACTGATAAGCGACTGATGTTTACAAAGATTGGTGAAGGTTTCAGAGAAACCACCTGACTGATTCTGGTAAACCAGAGATCAGCTGGCAGCCAAATGGCAACGTAGACTTGTTGCTGCCTCGTGCAGACCGTACATGGGGTTAGTCCCTCACCGTCTCTGTGTGTGTCCCTGTACATAGCTGGCTACTGATTAACACTATTCAACCTTGTACTCGAAAACAACCCCTGTTGGTTTAGACTTGCAGGATTATTCAGTGCATTCGACCCCTTATCCTGAGACTGTGTCCCCTGGTCTAGACACTCCAGCCAGGGGGAAACAACCTCTCAACATCTACCCTGTCAATCCCCCTCAGAATCTTTTATGTTTCAATGAGATCACCTCTCATTCTTCTAAATTCCAGAGAGTATAGGCCCATTCAACACAATATCTCGTCATAGGACAGCCCTCTTATCCCTGAAGTCGCTTGATCTGTTTGTCTGTCTGTCTGTCTCTGTCCGTCTGTCTCCTTCCTTCCTTGTGTAAGGGGTGGTCCCAGAGGTCAAGTTCATCTCTGACCTACTTGAGTGGTTCGAATCGCTCCCACACCCTTGGGATCTAGACTCTGGGTTTATTTGGGGAGATGGGGGGGAGGTGTGATAAATTGCAAAGGACAACTGGTTTGATGCAAAGAACTTTGATTTTATTAAGAAAAATACAATGTCAAACTTATAATCACTCTAATAAAGAACAATACATTACACATTCAAAGGAGGTAACAGTAAGAATGACACCTCCCACCTCCCAATACCTAATTCTAACTAGGTTGGACTCCAGGGCAGACAGGGACTATACTTACCAATCCTTTCTGGTCAGTTAGCGGTAGTTCGTGATTTCGGGGTTCGTTGAATTCAGTAGGTTCTGCTTGCCGTACCCCGAATGTTGGAGAAGACTTCTTACTGTGCAATCTTCAGTTGGGTTGAGTCCGCTGATGCGGTAAGGCGCGTTTTGGATCTATGGGATAAGTACCTGGTTTTCTTCGTTAGCAAAAGTTCAAAGTCTCTTTAGGTAATGTTCACCTGTTGGTAGTCAGGACTTAGACTGTAGAGTGGAAACTTTCGATTCTTCGGTTTCTTTCTGTTGGAAATTTGTTTCAAGTTTGGTCGATCGCGGTGGTTTATCGGTGGTACCACGTTGGTACCACCGCAGTTGCTGCCGCGATGGTGATGTTCTTCCTTCCTTTTGGACTTCAGGACTTCGAGGCTGGAGAAGTTAGTTTACAACTGTCACGTTGGTTTCTCTCTCTTCTTGATGACATAGGCACAGTATGGCACACGCGTAGTATGGCACCTGGCATAGTATGGCATACCCTCTGTTAAAACAGGGGGTTAGTTATATAGTTTGAGTTGTCCTAATCGTCGCGCCAAAGCAGTCCAGAATTCTTTGTTTAAATTTGGCAGGCTTGACATTTCTTTGTAATATTTTGGCGGGCTCGTTAAAAGTTAATATGTCTTGGGTGGGTTGCTCATCTAAATCTGTTTCCTGATGGAAAATTAGCTTGATAATCGCAATCTCCTTTTGTGCTTGGTTTTTGCATACAGGCTGTAGTGGGCCCTTTTGATCTTATTCATGTTGAAGATGGCTTTTCTCGGTTCAGTTCGATAGCTGGCCATCTCTGGGTTATTGTTGTAATGTTAATGTCTGTTGTGGAGAAGGGTTTTCGAGTATGCATTTCTCTAGACAGTTTACCTTAGTCCCAACACCCAGACAGTTCCAATAATCAAGTGGGCTTCTTTAGTTCCTTAGGCCCGCCCACGGACTTGAATTTGTCTTGTAAAAGTCCAAAATTCGATGAAAGTTCGTAGTTTCTTCCATCAGCACTTTAGGATTTCAAACTTTCTGGTAGATAGTCCCAAATTAAATTTCCTTTCCAATGAGCCCAAAAACTGGGGGGGGGTGGGGGTGGGGTGGGCGGTGGGTGGGGCGGGCAGTGGGGGGGCGGGGACAGTCCCCCCTGTTGACACTCTACATTCTTGAATGTCAAGCAAGGTAAGCAAAATTCCTGATCCCGAGAGTCAACCTTCCCCGTATTATACTAGCTAAACATTACCGTGCATCCCCCTTTAAATTGCAATGCAATTCACAGGCGAATACAATCACTACAATTCAGTTACAGCATAGAGGGGTACGATGTCCCTCCTTTACTCGGTTTTCACAGTAAAATAACGGTATACAGTCAAACACAACTTTAAGTTCAGTAAAAATAGGTACATAGTCAACCACATTTTAAGTAACACTCTTGCAACACTCGATATTTTGCGGTTTACAGCAGGTAAAATCAAACACAAATTAATCATGGTAGTATGGTGTCACCCCTCCCTGCGCGATTCCCACGTTCGGCCAAGAAGCGTATAGCACCCTTTGGTGCCTGACCTGACGCCTCTGCGTTTCACTCGGCAAGTGAGACACCATAAGTAAAGTATAATCGCGAGTTGACAGATAACTAAAGTGTGGGAAGCGATTCTGATCCAGACTGGGACTTCTATATTTCTGAAAAGGTTCCACCAAGGCGGAATTGTGATCTCGAGAATCTTTTTCCCCATCTCAAATGTTTTCTGTTCTAGAGTGTAGAAGTGTTTTTGTGAGATAATTACAGGTTTTAGCAGAGCGGTAAGATGTTCGGGTAGAGGGGGAATTGCATAGCCAAAATGTACAACCTAATCCTGCAGGTTTGTAATGTTTTCCTGCACAGTGAGGTGGACAGTGGAGGGTTCAGGAATGGGAACAATCCGTTCCTGGGCCACTTGAACTGATGCCTCAGGTTTGAAGCAAAAACTGCTGTCACTTACTGAACACCAGAAGTGTCCATGTTGGTAGTGGGGTGCATTGGTGGTGACACAATATGTCCCACCCCCTATGTATGTTACCTGTGGAGGGACGTGGTTTTGTGCCATTACTTCCATGGTGCAGTTAATAGGCTGTGCGCCAGCAACTTTAAACCCACACTGTGACTTTGAATGGGCACTCAAGTATTGGGGACACAGTATTACGTGTGCACCCCGGCTCCGGCACCCGGAGAGGTCAGTACCCGTTACAGCATGCTCCCACTTTATGAGATAGGGTGGGACGGCTGCGAAACGAATGTGTGCACCTCCCTGAATACTTCAATGTTCTTCACCCGGTATACTGGTGTGGGTCAGGCTGTCCCACCCATGACCAGCATCCTTAGTGTGATTCCCATAATAGTGTGGTTAGATTTCCCAGACGACAGGGACAGGGTAGGCTTCAGAGGCTAGGCGGAGCTAGCACGGGCTTAGTGAATTGCTGTATGGGTGGAGGGCTGCAAGGTGCTTGTTCCTGATCCAAGAGAGGACTACACCTTGTTTTAAATCCTCCAGGTTGTTGAGGCCCCCGCCCAACAATCATGCTCCATATAGTACGCACACCTCGCTCTGTGCAGCCTGGTCCATTTCTATCCTCCCGTATGAGTGCATTCACTGTCTGTGCATGTTTTTCCAGCTCAGCCACTATTTCTTTTAAATGGACAGTCATAGCCTGGTCCTCGTGTAGTTCTGAACCTACTACGGTATTCTCCTGTTTCAGGATTTTTCTCAATAGGGTCTTTAAACCGTTTATCTGTGTTTGCAGTTCTATGTCATCTAAGCTATTTATTACAGAGCATCTGTATTGTAGGCAGTGAAAATGTCGTTTATGATTCCCCTTCTAGGTCTCCCCAAGCCCATGGTGTCCCTAGCGTTTAAGGTGTATAGGTCTGCTTTGTCTACATTTCCAAAGTCTAACTCATAAAATTTCTTAAACATGTCTCTAAGTAGGGCTTGGTATAGCAGCTCTGTTTCCTTCAGACACCATGCAGGTAGGTGTACCTCAGTAAGGTTTAAAATTACTGAAGTTACTGCATAATGTACCCCCTGGTATAACACCTTCTCGGTTGGTACCAATACTAATCCGTTCCCAGGTCCCTTGGCGGTGGTAGAACACCTTTCTATTACTGTGCGTATTGGCGGGGTTGTGGGCAGGGGTTGCTTAATGTATGCTCTTAGTTCGGTGGCGTTAATTGGGAGTGGGGAGTGTGGGACAGTGCACCCATGTAGGCTAGAGTCCCACCCCATCCCTTCCCCTTCATCTTGCCATTGCCTGGCGAAGGCGATCGATATACCTGCGGGACAAATACTCTCTGATCCCCACATGCAAACATAAATTCCTTGTTCGGATTCCCACCATTTGTCCCAACACACTTTTACTTCTCCCCGTGTCCCCATGATGGTGCGGTACGTATCATTACCGAGTCTTTCCCAGTCTGATTCCTGATCCCATGCGTCCTTGCTGAGTTTTCTGAGCCACCACCATCTTCCCAGGGGAATCTTTCCTTTGCAAGTCAAATACACACGTTTTCCCTCTGTAACACTGACTCGGGCAGCGATGATCTGTATCTGGGGACATGGAACTGAGGCCTCCCCGTAGGTAAATCCTTCCTGGCTGGAGTAGCGGGTAGAATTGGATCCCAGTCACCCTGGCCATCTTCCCTCGTGGGCGTAAACGGCGAGTTCTTCCACGTCTCGGGGTGTCACCCCCGATGGTTACGATCGGTGCTCTTTCTCCTGAACACCAGTAGATGAGGGATTCTTACACGTCTCCCCGGTTGTCACTGCTCATCCTTATCAGGGCGAGCAGGAGCAGGACCCTTCTCATGTTGTTCTCTTTCCTGTAGGGGCACTTAAAACACATTGTCTAGCCCTGAGAAAGCTCTCTGGCTTGACAATGATGACCGAGTTCCGATTTGGGTTCTCTTCCTTTCAGACATAGTATAGTCTTTAATGGCTGTCTTATTCAGTTCCTTGTGAACTGATGTCGGCTTCTAACTTTTATCTCACAGCCGTTTTGCTTGTTATCTCATCGGTGCTTCCCTTAGTAGTTATACCGGTAGATTCTTCTTACTCCCGGGTGTTACCCGGCCTGTGCCTCTTTTAATAGCTGCACAGGTAGATTCTTTTCCTTACCCCAGTAACTAATACATATATACTTATCATTACACAGATAATCTTACACAACTCTGTGACTTTAAAAATGATAAAACTATTTTATTATGAAAATGGAATTACTCTAAATTACTCAGTAGACATACTTAAATTCATATTGTACTGTATCTGTACATCTACTATCCGTCTCCGGGTGACAGGTTAATTCCTGCCGCCTGCCTTTCTTCTTTTGCCTCGAGGTGTCCAGCGGGGCCGGTAGTAAGTCGGCTTGTACCGCAGGACCCGGAGTGTCCTGACCAGACATGGGTCTAAGTCCCACGCTATTGGGGGAATGTCCCCTCCGGTGCTGCAGCACACCGCTTCTTTGGGGGTGGCTGCCTGGTTCGTTTCATCCCCTGGGGGTTCTGCCTGGTCGAGGGCTACGGGCTGGGGACTCTCACTTGGTGGCTGGTACACCGCTATCTCTTCTGGGGGTCCCTCGTTGCCCGAGGCTACCGGCTGGGTGTCCCTGCTCGTGGGCTGGTCTCTGACCTTAGGTACCCTTTTGCGGCTAGTCCCTTTCCCGGGGCTGAACCATTTAAATTGGAGCACTGGTGACCATGGTGTCTTTGGCCGTGGTGTGCGGGGAGTCCTTCTTAAGGCTCTGGCTACTGGGGGTGCGTCCAAGTCCCAAACAATTGTCTTTACATCTTCTCCAGTAACACAATCCACCACCCCTCTAGGTGCCATGTGCCCTATGGGAATTCTACAGTTGGGGGCTGCTTGCTGGGGTTCCCTATCTTTAGTACGGTGTACAGTTTTTGGCTGTCCCTTATATTTTGCTGCTGCCACTGGGTTGAAAAGTTTGCACTGATTTATGTGGAACCACTTTGTACGGTGGGGAAATTTTATGGCATAGACCATGGGGCTTGCCTTGTCTATGTACAGTGCCTCAAAGACCCCTACTCTAGCGTAGTTCCTCACCATAACCTGGTCCCCTATCTCCCACTCATGGTGTTTGCGGGGCTCTAGCAGCAGTCGGTTGCTCCGATGCGGTTTTCCCATGTTGTTAGCAGCCTGCCAGTGAATCTGTTTAAGGTGTTCAAACAGATTCCTGACAAAGCTGTCCCGGTTCGCTTCCCTAAGCTGACCTTCCGTGAGTCCCGGGGCTAACACATGGGTGGGGGTTCGCATGGCTCTGTCGGTCATGAGCTTGGATGGGGAGTACCCCGTGCTCTTTGATGGCTGGCCCAGATCCCCATGAGGACCAGTGGTAGGACCTCTACCCACCCTTTGGGTGAGTCCCCTGTCTCTTTGCGCAGCCTTTCTTTAATGGTGCGGTTTAAATGCTCCACAGGCCCGGATGACTGCGGGTTGTGGGCGACATGCCATTTCCGTTTGATGCCGAGCACCTTAAGGGTCTCCTGCATCACCTGCCCGGTGAAGTGACTCCCTTGGTCGGACTCCACGTATTGTGGTAGTCCCCATCGGGAGAACATTTCCCCGACCAGGATCCTAGCTGTTCTCAAGGCAGTGGCTGTTCGGCATGAGAAGGCTTCCACCCATTTGGTGAATACTTCCACCAACACTAGGCAGTACTTGTAACCTCCCTGGGCAGTGGGTAGGGGCCTGATGTAATCGATCTGGATCGACTGCCAGGGTCCCTCTCCCTTCCTGATATGTCCCATAGACACCTTTCTTTTCTGGGTGTCGGGGTTGTTGGCCGAGCACACCAGACAGCTAGCTCAGAACTCACGGACGTCTTCCCTGAGTCCTGGTCACCACCCTGCCTGTTCCACTCGTTGCCAAGTGGTCTCCGGTCCGGGGTGTCCTGCTCCTGGACCCTTGTGGGCCAGCTGGAGAAATTCTCTCCGGTGTTGTTGCGGTATTACCCATTGCTTCCCCCTGAACAGCATGCCTTCTTTAATGGCAATTGCTGCGGTGCCGTACGGGCCGTCTATCCTTTCCCTTTTAGCTCGTGTGTTCAGGAAAGTTTTGAGGACGGGGTCTTGGGTCTGAACCGTTTTTAGGTCTGGGGGCAAAGCTATCCCTGCCTTCCCTGCTTTCCCCATCCTGCCCCTGACTGCTGCTATAGGTCCTGAGTTGTACAGATCCCAGAACTTGCCCGTGCGGGCCCCCTGCTTGGCTAACATGTCAGCCTGCTGGTTTCCCTCGCTACGGGGTTCTGTGGTGGAATGTACCTTCACCTTATGTATATAGATATTTTCTTCCTCGCCTATGGCTTTCATGATCCTTTCCAGTAGGGGCTTAATTGCCAGGGGTCTCCCGTCTGCGGATGTGTATCCGCGGCGGGACCAAGTAGCCAGGTACTCCGTACATGAATTGCATGTGAAAATGCTGTCCGAGCAAATCGTGTATGGGGTAGGGAATTCTTCGGGGTGTGTGACTACGTACACCACCGCAGACAGTTCAGTGTGCTGGGTGCTCATAGTACTGGGGAGTTTAATCGCCAGGGCAATGCCTGCTTGGGATTATAAACTCTGCAGCCTGTGAGTCGTTCAACCGCAGATACTGTGCTTGAACCATCCACACAGATCTCTTGGCCTGTGGGGTGTAACCCAGCCCAAAAGCCTATGTTAATTTCCCATATCCCTTCTACGGAACACCGGTGGGCTGTCCCTGGATAAATCATGTTGGCTGCGAGTCTTGGCTCGCAGAGACCCTTTACTCATAGGTCCATTTGAGAGAGGAGCAGGGTCCAGCGAGCAATGTGGGCACTGCTCACTGTCCCATCCTTGATTCTCCCGTCCAGGAGCATTCGGGTGGGCGTATGGTGGGTAAGGAGTGTGATAGGGGACCGCCCTGTGAACATTAGTGATCTTTTCACAGCCCAGTGAGTGGCTAGGAGGTGTCTCCCACAGTTGGAGTATCCCTTCTCCACATCTGTGAGTATCCTGGAGGAGTAGATCACTGGCCTCAGCCGGCCGTGTCGCTCTTGGAGCAGTACTGCGCTCAGGCTGTCCCCACTGGCTGCTACCTCCAGGAAAAACTGTTTACCCCCATCTATGGCCCCTATGGCTAGCGCAGTCTGCAGGTCTTTCTTGAGTTGGAGAAATGCTGCCTCGCAGCCTTTGTCCCATTCTCACTCCACTCCCTTGTGTAGCAGTCGGAGCAGAGGGGCTGCTGTGGCTGGATAATCCTCAATGAAGTCTCTGCAGTATCCGGTTAGCCCTAGAAAAGATCTTACTCCTGTTACTGTGTTGGGGGCTGATAACTTCTGCACTGCTTCCCTTCTAGCTTTGTCAATGCTTCTTTCCCCAGCGCGCACAGCCAGCCTCAGGAATTTTACTTCATTCAGGCCGATCTGTGCCTTCTTGGGGTTTACTTTAAATCCCTCTTCTTTCAGCAGCTCCAGCAGTTCAGCCAGCAGTGGGCCATGGTCCTCCAACAGGAGCAGGTCATCTACATACTGTACTAATTTCTGGGGTCTGCTGAAACTCTTTAAACAGTTGGCTATACACTGATGGAAAATACTAGGGCTGTTGTGGATGCCCTGAGCGAGACAGTTCCAAGTGTATTGCTGCCCTTTAAAGGTAAAAGCAAACTTCGTAAAGGTATGGACCAGAACCCATTGGAAATATCCAGCACCGTGAAGGTGGTCGCGGAGGCTGGGATACTTCCAATGAGGTTGGGAGCACAGGCGGGGATGTTACAGTTGAGTACTCGATAGTCCACCATGGCTCTCCAGGAGTTGTCCGGTTTCTTAACCGGCCACAATGGAGAGTTCACATAGGTAGCTATTGGTCTCAATACCCCCTCTTTAACCAGTGAACCCAAGGCTGTTTCCATGTCTGCCTCCGCCTCCCTGGGGAAGTTGTACTGTTTCTGTGGTCGGGTCATGGGGTCCCCAATCTATGCTAACCTCGACCCCGTTTATTCTCTCGCAGTCGGGTTTGTGAGTGGCAAAAGCTGCAAGGTTTTTCCTCACATATTCTTGGTATTCTATCAGAGTGTTACTGCCCAGTGATTCAAGGTCGTAACCCTCCTTTGGTTTCATGGTGCACACCGTCCCTTTGCCCTGTTTTCCTGGGATAACCATCACCTCACTCCCCTGTCCCATACAGACAGACCCCCAAAGACAGTGGTTTCTTAAATCCACTAGGATCCCGTGGCCTAGGATGAAGTCAGCCCCCAGGATCCCTCTCCCTTCCTGCTTCCATTTCATCAGGACATAAGTCCACTTCGTGTGGAGTGTATCTAAATGAATGGAGAGCGGAATGGAGAATGAGCCAGTCTGTTCAGTGCCTGTGAAGCCCACCAAGCTGTAGGGGACCCCGTTAGACAGAGGTGAGGCAGTGGGGTTAACTGCATAGACAAGGGTGCTTGAGGCATCGGTGTCCAGCAGGTAAGTCTCTTTCACCTTTTCCACTTCCATCTGAACGGTCGGTCTCCCCCACGCATCATACTCGAGGGCATACAGGTGGACAGGCTGTGCCTGTACTAGTCACGGTTTTGGTTGGGAGGGGGCAGATGGGATTTCAGTACCGGTGGTGGTGGCTACCTTTCCAGGGCCATCTCACATGGCTCGGAGCGCAGCTAGGAAGGTATCGAACCAGTGCGGAGGGACTGGCTTGTCTGTCTCGGCCCTTTTGGCCGGGGCTGGAGAGTACTGCTCTTCCAAGGATTTCTACAATCCTTTCTCCAATGCCCACTTTTTCCGCACCCAAAGCAGGTACGTTTTGTATCAGAGGGGTTGCCCCCCTCGGGGCACCATTCCCTCTTATCCTGGCTAGGTCGGATTTCGTGAACCCTTCCCTTTTGTGGGAGCTCCTCCGTCCCTCTGCCATTCCAGTAAGCTAGGGTCAGTTGCCTAAGCACTCCCTGTTCTGTGGCTTGGGGATCTCTTGGGTCGACCCAGGCCTCAGCCTTGGCTCTTACTCTGGATAAACTGTTAGCTACTAGGCTTCGGAGCCAGTGGGCTAACTCGTCCGGGCTTAAGTGATCTCGGTCGATGTCCCCACTACAGGCGCTCTGGTACACAGGCTACAGTCGGTCTGCGAAAGCCTGTGGGGTTTCCCCTGTGAGCTGCACCGTTTTCTCTACTCTAGAGAAGGAACTCCCGTCATTGCAGCCCATGGCTTCTAAAATGTCTTTCTGGACAGCAGCAAGTGTTCTCCTGTCCCCTTTTGCTCTCAGTAGAGAGGGACTGGTATAGTTTGCTGTCCAGGGATAGGAGGAGCATCTTTGCCATTTCTGCATCATCGCACCCATTAATATCCCCTGCCTGTTCCACCTCCATAAAATGAACTGAGGGGTCTCCCTTTGGAGTTAGTTTTCCAGGTTGCTTATCATAGCCCTAAGCTGGTGGGGAGTGTGGGGGACCATAAACTGACGTTCCAGGGGCCCTTGACCCCCGGCACTGGTGGGCGGGCCAAACTTCTGTTGCCGGACCGGGCACATTGCCCCTGGTTCTGGCTCTTCCTTGTTCTGGCTCGCCTACCCCTCCTCCCTGCCGCCAGACTGAGCTGAAACTCGGTGCCACAGGTGGTGACTGAACAGTTTCCTCCTTCTCTTCCAGGTTTACCTGGGGCGTACCCGGGTTTATTAGGCATACCATGCCTTTTGCCTTGGACAGAGCAAGGTTTAAACTTTTGATTTGTTGCTGGCAGGGACAGTGGTCTCCCGATTCAAACCCATTAGTGCTAGTTACTTTATACGCTGCCTGCACATCTTTTAATTTTTTCTGGAGCTCTTTTACTTGTCGGGTGAGGCGAGTGCTTTCCTCCCTCAGTAACATTTCATTATTTTTGGCCTCGGTAACCTGACATTGGAAATAATCCTGACTGTTTTTAAACCTTCCCATTATCTGGGTCCTTTCCTGTTTTAGCTTATGGAGTTCTCCCCATAACCTTTCTTCTGCCATAGCCCTTTCCTGATAGTTCTCTGCGCATTCCTATAACTCTGCCTGTAATGTTTCATTGGTTTTGTCTAGGAGTTGGACCTGTCACTGTAGACAGACCAACCAAATTGCCTTCTCTACTGCTTCTTTGTGATCCTTGCTTGCTGTCCACTGGGCGCTCAGCGCGCAATAGACCAAGCACCCATTCCTTAGTGATATTGATATTCTTATACACATAGGAGGAAATCCTCTCTTCCATCTTGGTTCTTTGCCCCAAATCCACATCACACCCCTTGTACCAGAGTCCTGCCGCGGTCGCCATTTTGCAAGGGGTGGTCCCGGGGGTCAGGTTCACCTCTGACCTACTTGAGCGGTTCGAATCACTCCCACTGCCTTGGGTTCTAGACTCTGGATTTATTTGGGGGGTGTGATAAAGTGCAAAGGACACTGGTTTGATGCAAAAGAACTTTGTATTTTCTTGTCTGTAATAAAATCAATGTCAAACTTATAATCACGCTAATAAAGAACAATACATTACACATTCAAAGGGGGTTACAGTAAAAATTACACCTCCCACCTCGCAATACCTAATCCTAGCTAGGTTGGACTCCAGGGCAGGCAGGGACCATGCTTACTAATCCTTTCTGGTCAGTTAGCGGTAGTTCGCGATTTCGGGGTTCATTGAATTCTGTAGGTTCTGCTTGCCGTACCCCGAACATTGGAGAAGACTTCTTACTGTGCAATCTTCAGTTGGGTTGAGTCCGCTGATGCGGTAAGGTGCGTTTTGGATCTATGGGGTAAGTACCCGGTTTTCTTCGTTAGCAATAGGTTCAAAATCTCTTTAGGTAATGTTCACCTGTTGGTAGTCAGGACTTAGACTGTAGAGTGGAAACTTTCGATTCTTCGGTTTCTTTCTGTTGGAATTTTGTTTCAAGTTTGGTCGATCGCGGTGGTTTTTTGGTGGTACCATGTTGGCTGTGGTTGGTTGCTGCCTCGATGGTGATGTTCTTCCTTCCTTTTGGACTTCAGGACTTCGAGGCTGGAGAAGTTAGTTTACAACTGTCACGTTGGTTTCTCTCCCTTCTTGATGACATAAGCACAGTATGGCACACGCGTAGTATGGCACCTGGTGTAGTATGACATACCCTCTGTTAAACGAGGGGGTCAGTTGTACGGTTTGAGTTGTCCTAATCTTTGCACCAAATCAGTCCAGAATACTTTGTTTAAATTTGGCAGGCTTGACATTTCTTTGTAATATTTTGGCGGGCTGGTTAAAAGTTAATATGTCTTGGGTGGGGTGCTCTTCTAAATCTGTTTCCTGATGGAAATATTAGCTTGGTAATCGCAATCTCCTTTTGTGCTTGGGTTTTGCATACAGGCTGTAGTGGGCCATTTTGATCTTATTCATGTTGAAGATGGCTTTTCTCGGTTCAGTTCGATGGCTGGCCATCTCTGGGTTATTGTTGTAATGTTAATGTCTGTTGTGGAGAAGGGTTTTCGAGTATCCATTTCTCCAGACAGTTTACCTTAGTCCCAACACCCAGACAGTTCCAATAATCAAGTGGGCTTCTTTAGTTCCTTAGGCCCGCCCACAGACTTGAATTTGTCTTGTAAAAGTCTAAAATTCGATGAAAGTTCGTAGTTTCTTCCATCAGCACTTTAGGATTTCAAACTTTCCGGTAGACAGTCCCAAATTAAATTTCCTTTCCAATGCGCCCAAACACTGGGAGGGGGTTTCCGTGAATTTTGACCTTTCATTTGAGCAATTTATATTGGGCACTAACCAATTAATACATAACTCACGGTTACAGTGGAAAACTTTACATAGAATTACATAGACTGTGCAGTACAGAAACAGGCCATTCGGCCCAACATACTGATGTTTATGTTCTACACGAGCCGCCTCCCGCCCTACTTCATCTCACCCTATCAGCATATCCCTCATGTGTTTATCCAGCTTCACCTCAAGCTGTCAGAAAGGGTTCAGCTGGCAGTGCTGCTTCGATGTTAACACTGAAGCCACTTGAGTGAATGAGTAACCGTGAATCGATATTGCTGACTGTGTTTGCATCAAAGACAGACTCTGATACTTGGGTTTGAAATGTGTTGACAGACCCGATATTGTGTATTGAGCTCTGGGAGAGTGTGGGCATCCCTTTAAACAGCGAGAATGTTGCTGCCTCTGCTGTGTTTTTATGTGTTCACCTCAGTAACTGAGCAAGCCCCTTCGTAAGTATGGCGTGGATTATATACCTTCTTCTTTCGGCCTCTGGGTAGATGCAAGTGGAAGCTTTGGGGTAGAGTTTGTGCTTTGGGATATTGCACCCAAAATGGACTTGAAATTGCACTGTTTCGGTTAGGCTTCCACGAAAATTCATTTGCATAATTGCGGGCAGTGTAATAGAACATAATTGATTCTTTAATTTCCCCTGCCATTAAAGAATATACCCTGATGTATTTAAAAGTGGTGACTTGGTGCACTTTTATTAACATGAGACCGAATCGACGCCCAACTTTCAGCAAAGATTGTGCTCAGCAGCTACAATGTCCACTGAGGTCTCCCAATTTCCCCCCCGTGAGGGAACCCGCAGAAACGGCGTAATTGACCGCTCAGGCCATTTCTTCCGGGTTTATGCAACTCCTCCGGTGGAGTTACGGAGGGCGAGGACCCCAGTGGGGATTCTACCCCAGCAATAAGAAAGAAAGAAAGACTTGCATTTATATAGCGCCTTTCACGACCACCGGACCTCTCAAAGCGTTTTACAGCCAATGAAGTACTTTTGGAGTGTAGTCACTGTTGTATTATCGTCCCAGGGCCCAGGGACAGCACGGGCCAGCCCACACTGCGATATGTGTGCGCACTAGGTCTGTGCAGCAGAGCTGGTCTCCAGTCGTCTTGGTTAACCCTTGCCACTGGACCAAGACCTAGCTCTGTCAAGCCCATGTGGTGGCTGGTGTGCAACGGCCACCACACGTTAAAAAAATCCACGCATGGGCATCTTTCACCTCTTCAGGATTTTGTTTAGGACCTGGAATTTTAGGTCCTTCATTGAAACACCTGTGAACTTTTTGATGTGGAAGCAAGTCATCCTCGATTCGAGGGACTGCCTATGATGATGATCGTCCTATCAGTAAATTTAACTCATTCCCCTCCCCTTGTTCCCAGAAAACCATTAGCTTGTTAAAGCACAGGGGCCAACACTTTCCCGATACTCACTAAGAGCATCATCAGAGGCAGTCCCTCGGAGTCGAGGAAGACTTGCTTCCACTCTAAAAGTGAGTTCTCAGGCGACTGTACAGTTCAATAGGAAATTACAATCTCTGTCACAGGTGGGACAGACAGTGGTTGAAGGAAAGGGTGGGTGGGGAGTCTGGTTTGCCGCACGCTCCTTCCGCTGCCTGTGCTTGTTTTCTGCATGCTCTCGGCGACGAGACTCGAGGCGCTCAGCGCCCTCCCGGATGCACTTCCTCCACCGAGGGCGGTCTTGGGCCAGGGACTCCCAGGTGTCGGTGGGGATGTTGCACTTTATCAAGTAGGCTTTGAGGGTGTCCTTGTAACGTTTCCTCTGCCCACCTGGGGCTCGCTTGCCATGTAGGAGTTCAGAGTAGAGCGCTTGCTTTGGGAGTCTCGTGTCGGGCTTGCGAACAATGTGGCCCACCCAACGGAGCTGGTCGAGTGTGGTCTGTGCCTCGATGCTGGGGATGTTAGCCTGACCGTGAACGCTAACGTTGGTGCATCTGTCCTCCCAGGGGATTTGCAGGATCTTGCGGAGACATCGTTGGTGGTATTTCTCCAGCAATTTGAGGTGTCTACTGTAAATGGTCCGTGTCACTAAGAGCAGGATTGAGCTGGAAGCACAAACGGTATCACACATCTCTTTCCATTTACAGTCGCCTATTGTTCAGCGGCCTGTGTGGGCAGATAATTGGGCCTTTGGCCAATCTCTTCCCAGTTTCAGTCAGGCCACATCCTACCCAGTGTAGAAAAGAATGTATCCAACAATACCACAGGAATGATCCACCAACAGCAACCTGAGTGAATAGGGGGATAGAAAATAGTCTTGGCCGCCAGCGTATAAGTGCGATATCGAGTCAGCTGTCCCTCATACACCCAGCCCAATACTGAGTCCCATTGACTTCTACAACAACAACAACAACAACTTGTATTTGTATAATTCTTTACCCAGAGAGTGGTGAGAATGTGGAACTCGCTACCACAGGGAGTGGTTGAAGCGAATAGTATCGAAGTATTTAAGGGGAGGCTAGACAAGTATATGAGGGAGAAGGGAATAGAGGGAGAGGGTGATGCTGATAGATTTAGATGAGGAAAGACGGGAGGAGGTTCGAGCAGAGCATAAACGCCGGCATTAACTGGTTGGGCCGACTGGCCTGTTTCTGTGCCGTATATCCCACGTAATCCTATGTAATAATTCATTTAATGCAGTAAAACATTCTAAGGCACTTCACAGGAGCGTTATCAGTCAAAATTTGACACCGAGCCACATAAGGAGATATTAGGGAAGGTGACCAAAAGCTTGGCCAAAGAGGTAGTTTTTAAGAAGCTTCTTAAAAGAGGAGTGAGTTGGAGAGGTTTAGGCAGAGCTTGGGGCCTCGGCAGCTGAAGGCACGGCCACCAGTGGTGGAGCGATTATAATCGGGGTGCCCAAGACCGGAATTGGACGAGTGCAGAGATCGTTGGAGAGTTGTGGGTCTGGAAGAGATTACAGAGATAGGGAGGGGCGAGGGTCATGGAGGGATTTGAAAACAAGGATGAAAATGTTAAAAATGGAGGTGTTGAGCGCCAGGGAGCCAATGAAGGTCAGCGAGCACAGGGGCGATGTATATGAAGCAATCCATGCGATTCTGCTCGAGCTGAATTTCCACTCCATGTCCTGTCACTTGAATCAAGCACAGCAAAAAGCTCGCCAGTAGGTCTGAAATAAAGCTCTTTACTATTTAATTTAGCTACCTGATTACCGCCCCGAACATTATTCACGTGGGGGTGAAGGAAAGCGTCAGCATTCAGCTACATGACGCACAAGGCACTGTCAGCTTGCATGTTTATTGCTGGGATAACATCAGAAGGCAGAAATGTTCAGATGGCGCCCGCTTTACACTGAACCCAGGAAACAATTATCAGGAGACTAAAACTATAACGGTGAGTACTTTACCCAAAATGTATTTCGGGATTAAAAGGTCAGTGAAAGATTTGTCGTTTCAGAAGTGTGTCTCGAAATGTGTCCACAATATTTATATTCAGTTGGGTCCATACGCATTGTTTACCTGAATGCCTCATGTTATAAAAACCACATGCCTCAATCTCTGTCTGACTGTCAGATTACCGCAAAAAAAAAAATGAGGCTTCTATCGTTCATGTTATGATCCTTCTCAGCGCTTTTACACCTTTCTAATTTTAACTTGGGGGCGATGGTGTAAAACCAGTGATTATAAAAAGGATATAGAGGCACTGGAGAGGGTGCAGAGAAGATTTACAAGGATGATACCAGAAATGCCAGGGGTATACATATCAGGAAAGAATGAACAGGCTGGGTCTCTTTTCTCTTGAAAAAAGGCTGAGGGGTGACCTATTAGAGGTCTTTGTAATTATGAAAGGTTTTGATAGAGTGGATACAAAGAGAATGTTTCCACTTGTGGGGAAGAGCATAACTAGAGGCCATCAATATAAGATAGTCACCAAGAAATCCAATAGGGAATTCAGAAGAACATTCTTTACCCAGAGAGTGGTGAGAATGTGGAACTCACTACCACAGGGAGTGGTTGAAGCAAATAGTATCGATGTATTTAAGGGGAGGCTAGAAAAACATGAGGGAGAAGGGAATAGAGGGTTATGCTGATAGATTGAGATGAGGAAAGACGGGAGGAGGCTCGAGTTGAGCCAGCATGGACTGGTTGGGCTAAATGGCCTGTTTCTGTGCCGTATATCCTATGTAATCCTATGATACTGAATTAGCTGTCTTTCAAACACCACACTTGACTTTCTTTCACATTGCAGTAAGTGGAAGGGAGAATCAGCTGGAACGTATAATGGGCAGCCAATTCGAAATTGTCCATTTAACACGATTGCCCCAAAGTTAACATGACTCTCAGTGCATTGCCTTGCTCCACTGGTATCTCGATGATCTCCTCAGAGTATCTTCCGATGCACACACACCCAATTCTCCCACAACAACCTTCTGCATATTTTTCCATTTTCCTGCATGGTCTACTTTGAATTGAAATACTTATTTTTCCCAGAAAGCAATTAAAAAATAAAACAATAGCAACTTGTATTTATACAGCGCCTTTAACATAGCAACATGTCCCACGGCGCTTCACAGGAGCGTTATTGACACCGAGCCAAATAAGGTGACAGTAGGGCAGATGAGCAAAAGCTCCGTTAATGATAGTGGTGAACCTGTGGAATTCCCGACCACAGAAAGTAGTTGAGGCCAATTCACTAAATATATTCAAAAAGGAGTTAGATGTAGTCCTTACTACTAGGGGAATCAAGGGGTATGGCGAGAAAGTAGGAATGTGGTACTGAAGTTGCATGTTCAGCCATGAACTCATTGAATGGCGGTGCAGGCTAGAAATGCCGAATGGCCTAATCCTGCACCTATTTTCTATGTTTCTATGTTTCTAAAGAGAAATGTTTCAAGGAGCGTCTTAAAGGAGGAAAGAGAGGCAGAGAGGAAATTCCAGAGCTTGGGGCCCAGGCAGCTGAAAGCACGGTCCATCAATGGTGGGGCGATTAAATTCGGGGATGTGTGTATCTGCCTGTGTGTTGTGACTGTTTCAAATGAGAGGGTGATCTGACAGTGTGCATGTTTACAGGAAGAGGATGGTATAATATGTGTGTTTCCAGGGAGAGGATGATATAATGTGTGTGTTTACAGGGAGAGGATGGTATAATGTATGTTTACAGGGAGAGGATGGTATAATGTGCGTGTTTACAGGGAGAGGGTGGTATAATGTATGTTTACAGAGAGAGGATGGTATAATGTGTGTTTACAGGGAGAGGATGGTATAATGTGTGTGTTTACAGTGAGAGGATGGTATAATGTGTGTTTACAGGAAGTGGATGGTATAATGTGTGTTCACAGAGAGAGGATGGTATAATGTGTGGTTACAGGGAGAGGATGGTATAATGTGTGTTTACAGGAAGAGGATGGTATAATGTGTGTTTACAGGGATAGGATGGTATAATGCGTGTGTTTACAGGGAGAGGACGGTATAATGCGTGTGTTTACAGGGAGAGGATGGTATAATGTGTGTGTTTACAGGGAGAGGATGGTGTAATGTGTGTTTACAGGAAGTGGATGGTATAATGTGTGTTCACAGAGAGAGGATGGTATAATGTGTGGTTACAGGGAGAGGATGGTATAATGTGTGTTTACAGGAAGAGGATGGTATAATGTGTGTTTACAGGGAGAGGATGGTATAATGCGTGTGTTTACAGGGAGAGGACGGTATAATGCGTGTGTTTACAGGGAGAGGATGGTATAATGTGTGTGTTTACAGGGAGAGGATGGTGTAATGTGTGTTTACAGGAAGAGGATAGTATAATGTGTGCTTACAGAGAGAGGATAGCATAATGTGTGTTTACAGGGAGAGGATGGTATAATGTGTGTTTACAGGGAGAGGATGATATAACGTGTGTGTTTACAGAGAGAGGATGGTATATAATGTGCGTTTACAGGAAGAGGATGGTATAATGTGTGTCTACAGAGAGAGGATGGTATAATGTGTGTTTACAGAGAGAGGATGGTATAATGTGTGTTTACAGAGAGAGGATGGTATAATGTGTGTTTACAGGGAGAAGATGGTATAATGTGTGTGTTTACAGAGAGAGGATGGTATAATGTGTGTTTACAGGGAGAGGATGGTATAATGTGTGTTTACAGAGAGAGGATGGTATAATGTGTGTTTACAGGGAGAGGGTGGTATAATGTGTGTTTACAGAGAGAGGATGGTATAATGTGTGTGCTTACAGAGAGAGAATGGTATAATGTGTGTGTTTAGAGGGAGAGGATGTTATAATGTGTGTTTACAGAGAAAGGATGTTATAATGTGTGTTTACAGAGAGAGGATGGTATAATGAGTGTGTTTACAGGGAGAGGATGGTATAATGTGTGTTTGCAGGGAGAGGATGGTATAATGTGTGTTTACAGGGAGAGGATGGTATAATGTGAGTTTACAGGGAGAGGATGATATAATGTGTGTGTTTACAGAGAGAGGATGGTATATAATGTGCGTTTACAGGAAGAGGATGGTATAATGTGTGTTTACAGGGAGAGGATGATATAATGTGTGTGTTTACAGGGAGAGGATGGTATAATGTGTGTTTACAGGGAGAGGATGGTATAATGTGTGTTTACAGGGAGAGGATGGTATAATATGTGTTTACAGAGAGAGGATGGTATAATGTGTGTTTTCAGAGAGAGGATGGGATAATGAATGTGTTTACAGGGAGAGGATGGTATAATGTGTGTTGACAGGGAGAGGATGGTATAATGTGTGTTTACAGGGAGAGGATGGTATAATGTGTGTGTTTACAGAGAGAGGATGGTATATAATGTGCGTTTACAGGAAGAGGATGGTATAATGTGTGTCTACAGAGAGAGGATGGTATAATGTTTGTTTACAGGGAGAGGATGGTATAATGTGTGTGTTTACAGGGAGAGGATGGTATAATGTGTGTTTACAGGGAGAGGATGGTATATAATGTGTGTTTACAAGTGGAGGATGGTGTAATGTGTGTTTACAGGGAGAGGATGGTATAATGTGTGTTTACAGGGAGAGGATAGTATAATGTGTGTGTTTACAGGGTGAGGATAGTATAATGTGTGTTTACAGGGAGAGGATGGTATAATGCGTGTTTACAGGGAGAGGATGGTATAATGTGTGATTACAGGGAGAGGATCGTATAATGTGTGTGTTTACAGGGAGAGGATGGTATAATGTGTGTGTTTACAGGGAGAGGATGGTATAATGTGTGTGTTTACAGGGAGAGGATGGTATAATGTGTGTGTTTACAGGGAGAGGATGGTATAATGTGTGTGTTTACAGGGAGAGGATGGTATAATGTGTGTGTTTACAGGGAGAGGATGGTATAATGTGTGTGTTTACAGGAAGAGGATAGTATAATGTGTGCTTACAGAGAGAGGATAGTATAATGTGTGTTTACAGGGAGAGGATGGTATAATGTGTGTTTACAGGGAGAGGATGGTATAATGTGTGTTTACAGGGAGAGGATGGTATAATGTGTGTTTACAGGGAGAGGATGATATAACGTGTGTGTTTACAGAGAGAGGATGGTATATAATGTGCGTTTACAGAGAGAGGATGGTATAATGTGTGTTTACAGGGAGAAGATGGTATAATGTGTGTGTTTACAGAGAGAGGATGGTATAATGTGTGTTTACAGGGAGAGGATGGTATAATGTGTGTTTACAGAGAGAGGGTGGTATAATGTGTGTTTACAGGGAGAGGGTGGTATAATGTGTGTGTTTAGAGGGAGAGGATGTTATAATGTGTGTTTACAGAGAGAGGATGGTATAATGTGTGTTTACAGAGAGAGGATGGTACAATGTGTGTTTACAGAGAGAGAATGGTATAATGTGTGTGTTTAGAGGGAGAGGATGTTATAATGTGTGTTTACAGAGAGAGGATGGTATAATGTGTGTTTACAGAGAGAGGATGGTACAATGTGTGTCTAC
This sequence comes from Pristiophorus japonicus, assembly GCF_044704955.1. Taxonomy (NCBI): domain Eukaryota; kingdom Metazoa; phylum Chordata; class Chondrichthyes; family Pristiophoridae; genus Pristiophorus; species Pristiophorus japonicus. The sequence continues at coordinate 41,086,490 of NC_091995.1, read as the reverse complement.
AGAGAGAGGATGATATAACGTGTGATTACAGGGAGAGGATCGTATAATGTGTGTGTTTACAGGGAGAGGATGGTATAATGTGTGTGTTTACAGGGAGAGGATGGTATAATGTGTGTGTTTACAGGGAGAGGATGGTATAATGTGTGTGTTTACAGGGAGAGGATGGTATAATGTGTGTGTTTACAGGGAGAGGATGGTATAATATGTGTTTACAGAGAGAGGATGGTATAATGTGTGTTTACAGGGAGAGGATGGTATAATGTGTGTTTACAGAGAGAGGATAGTATAATGTGTGTTTACAGGGAGAGGATGGTATAATGTGTGTTTACAGGGAGAGGATGGTATAATGTGTGTTTACAGGGAGAGGATGGTATAATGTGTGTTTACAGGGAGAGGATGATATAACGTGTGTGTTTACAGAGAGAGGATGGTATATAATGTGCGTTTACAGAGAGAGGATGGTATAATGTGTGTTTACAGAGAGAGGATGGTATAATGTGTGTTTACAGGGAGAAGATGGTATAATGTGTGTGTTTACAGAGAGAGGATGGTATAATGTGTGTTTACAGGGAGAGGATGGTATAATGTGTGTTTACAGAGAGAGGGTGGTATAATGTGTGTTTACAGGGAGAGGGTGGTATAATGTGTGTGTTTAGAGGGAGAGGATGTTATAATGTGTGTTTACAGAGAGAGGATGGTATAATGTGTGTTTACAGAGAGAGGATGGTACAATGTGTGTTTACAGAGAGAGAATGGTATAATGTGTGTGTTTAGAGGGAGAGGATGTTATAATGTGTGTTTACAGAGAGAGGATGGTATAATGTGTGTTTACAGAGAGAGGATGGTACAATGTGTGTCTACAGAGAGAGGATGATATAATGTGTGATTACAGGGAGAGGATCGTATAATGTGTGTGTTCACAGGGAGAGGATGGTATAATGTGTGTGTTTACAGGGAGAGGATGGTATAATGTGTGTGTTTACAGGGAGAGGATGGTATATAATGTGTGTGTTTACAGGGAGAGGATGGTATAATGTGTGTGTTTACAGGGAGAGGATGGTATAATATGTGTTTACAGAGAGAGGATGGTATAATGTGTGTTTTCAGAGAGAGGATGGGATAATGAATGTGTTTACAGGGAGAGGATGGTATAATGTGTGTTGACAGGGAGAGGATGGTATAATGTGTGTTTACAGCGAGAGGATGGTATAATGTGTGTGTTTACAGAGAGAGGATGGTATATAATGTGCGTTTACAGGAAGAGGATGGTATAATGTGTGTCTACAGAGAGAGGATGGTATAATGTTTGTTTACAGGGAGAGGATGGTATAATGTGTGTGTTTACAGGGAGAGGATGGTATAATGTGTGTTTACAGAGAGAGGGTGGTATAATGTGTGTTTACAGGGAGAGGATGGTATAATGTGTGTTTACAGGGAGAGGATAGTATAATGTGTGTGTTTACAGGGTGAGGATGGTATAATGTGTGTTTACAGGGATAGGATGGTATAATGTGTGTTTACAGGGAGAGGATGGTATAATGTGTGTTTACAGGGAGAGGATGGTATAATGTGTGATTACAGGGAGAGGATGGTATAATGTGTGTGTTTACAGGGAGAGGATGGTATAATGTGTGTGTTTACAGGGAGAGGATGGTGTAATGTGTGTTTACAGGAAGTGGATGGTATAATGTGTGTTCACAGAGAGAGGATGGTATAATGTGTGGTTACAGGGAGAGGATGGTATAATGTGTGTTTACAGGAAGAGGATGGTATAATGTGTGTTTACAGGGAGAGGATGGTATAATGCGTGTGTTTACAGGGAGAGGACGGTATAATGCGTGTGTTTACAGGGAGAGGATGGTATAATGTGTGTGTTTACAGCGAGAGGATGGTGTAATGTGTGTTTACAGGAAGAGGATAGTATAATGTGTGCTTACAGAGAGAGGATAGCATAATGTGTGTTTACAGGGAGAGGATGGTATAATGTGTGTGTTTACAGGGAGAGGATGGTGTAATGTGTGTTTACAGGAAGTGGATGGTATAATGTGTGTTCACAGAGAGAGGATGGTATAATGTGTGGTTACAGGGAGAGGATGGTATAATGTGTGTTTACAGGGAGAGGATGGTATAATGTGTGTTTACAGGGAGAGGATGATATAACGTGTGTGTTTACAGAGAGGGGATGGTATATAATGTGCGTTTACAGGAAGAGGATGGTATAATGTGTGTTTACAGAGAGAGGATGGTATAATGTGTGTTTACAGGGAGAGGGTGGTATAATGTGTGTTTACAGAGAGAGGATGGTATAATGTGTGTGCTTACAGAGAGAGAATGGTATAATGTGTGTGTTTAGAGGGAGAGGATGTTATAATGTGTGTTTACAGAGAAAGGATGTTATAATGTGTGTTTACAGAGAGAGGATGGTATAATGAGTGTGTTTACAGGGAGAGGATGGTATAATGTGTGTTTGCAGGGAGAGGATGGTATAATGTGTGTTTACAGGGAGAGGATGGTATAATGTGAGTTTACAGGGAGAGGATGATATAATGTGTGTGTTTACAGAGAGAGGATGGTATATAATGTGCGTTTACAGGAAGAGGATGGTATAATGTGTGTTTACAGGGAGAGGATGATATAATGTGTGTGTTTACAGGGAGAGGATGGTATAATGTGTGTTTACAGGGAGAGGATGGTATAATGTGTGTTTACAGGGAGAGGATGGTATAATATGTGTTTACAGAGAGAGGATGGTATAATGTGTGTTTTCAGAGAGAGGATGGGATAATGAATGTGTTTACAGGGAGAGGATGGTATAATGTGTGTTGACAGGGAGAGGATGGTATAATGTGTGTTTACAGGGAGAGGATGGTATAATGTGTGTGTTTACAGAGAGAGGATGGTATATAATGTGCGTTTACAGGAAGAGGATGGTATAATGTGTGTCTACAGAGAGAGGATGGTATAATGTTTGTTTACAGGGAGAGGATAGTATAATGTGTGTGTTTACAGGGTGAGGATGGTATAATGTGTGTTTACAGGGAGAGGATGGTATAATGCGTGTTTACAGGGAGAGGATGGTATAATGTGTGATTACAGGGAGAGGATGGTATAATGTGTGTGTTTACAGGGAGAGGATGGTATAATGTGTGTGTTTACAGGGAGAGGATGGTATAATGTGTGTGTTTACAGAGAGAGGATGGTATATAATGTGCGTTTACAGGAAGAGGATGGTATAATGTGTGTTGACAGGGAGAGGATGGTATAATGTGTGTTGACAGGGAGAGGATGGTATAATGTGTGTGTTTACAGAGAGAGGATGGTATATAATGTGCGTTTACAGGAAGAGGATGGTATAATGTGTGTCTACAGAGAGAGGATGGTATAATGTTTGTTTACAGGGAGAGGATAGTATAATGTGTGTGTTTACAGGGAGAGGATGGTATAATGTGTGTGTTTACAGGGAGAGGATGGTATAATGTGTGTGTTTACAGGGAGAGGATGGTATAATGTGTGTGTTTACAGGGAGAGGATGGTATAATGTGTGTGTTTACAGGGAGAGGATGGTATAATGTGTGTGTTTACAGGGAGAGGATGGTATAATGTGTGTGTTTACAGGAAGAGGATAGTATAATGTGTGCTTACAGAGAGAGGATAGTATAATGTGTGTTTACAGGGAGAGGATGGTATAATGTGTGTTTACAGGGAGAGGATGGTATTATGTGTGTTTACAGGGAGAGGATGGTATAATGTGTGTTTACAGGGAGAGGATGATATAACGTGTGTGTTTACAGAGAGAGGATGGTATATAATGTGCGTTTACAGAGAGAGGATGGTATAATGTGTGTTTACAGAGAGAGGATGGTATAATGTGTGTTTACAGGGAGAGGATGGTATAATGTGTGTGTTTACAGAGAGAGGATGGTATAATGTGTGTTTACAGGGAGAGAATGGTATAATGTGTGTTTACAGAGAGAGGGTGGTATAATGCGTGTTTACAGGGAGAGGGTGGTATAATGTGTGTGTTTAGAGGGAGAGGATGTTATAATGTGTGTTTACAGAGAGAGGATGGTATAATGTGTGTTTACAGAGAGAGGATGGTACAATGTGTGTTTACAGAGAGAGAATGGTATAATGTGTGTGTTTAGAGGAAGAGGATGTTATAATGTGTGTTTACAGAGAGAGGATGGTATAATGTGTGTTTACAGAGAGAGGATGGTACAATGTGTGTCTACAGAGAGAGGATGATATAATGTGTGATTACAGGGAGAGGATCGTATAATGTGTGTGTTTACAGGGAGAGGATGGTATAATGAGTGTGTTTACAGGGAGAGGATGGTATAATGTGTGTGTTTACAGGGAGAGGATGGTATAATGTGTGTGTTTACAGGGAGAGGATGGTATAATGTGTGTGTTTACAGGGAGAGGATGGTATAATATGTGTTTACAGAAAGAGGATGGTATAATGTGTGTTTACAGGGAGAGGATGGTATAATGTGTGTTTACAGAGAGAGGATAGTATAATGTGTGTTTACAGGGAGAGGATGGTATAATGTGTGTTTACAGGGAGAGGATGGTATAATGTGTGTTTACAGGGAGAGGATGGTATAATGTGTGTTTACAGGGAGAGGATGATATAACGTGTGTGTTTACAGAGAGAGGATGGTATATAATGTGCGTTTACAGAGAGAGGATGGTATAATGTGTGTTTACAGAGAGAGGATGGTATAATGTGTGTTTACAGGGAGAAGATGGTATAATGTGTGTGTTTACAGAGAGAGGATGGTATAATGTGTGTTTACAGGGAGAGGATGGTATAATGTGTGTTTACAGAGAGAGGGTGGTATAATGTGTGTTTACAGGGAGAGGGTGGTATAATGTGTGTGTTTAGAGGGAGAGGATGTTATAATGTGTGTTTACAGAGAGAGGATGGTATAATGTGTGTTTACAGAGAGAGGATGGTACAATGTGTGTTTACAGAGAGAGAATGGTATAATATGTGTGTTTAGAGGGAGAGGATGTTATAATGTGTGTTTACAGAGAGAGGATGGTATAATGTGTGTTTACAGAGAGAGGATGGTACAATGTGTGTCTACAGAGAGAGGATGATATAATGTGTGATTACAGGGAGAGGATCGTATAATGTGTGCGTTTACAGGGAGAGGATGGTATAATGTGTGTGTTTACAGGGAGAGGATGGTATAATGTGTGTGTTTACAGGGAGAGGATGGTATAATGTGTGTGTTTACAGGGAGAGGATGGTATAATGTGTGTGTTTACAGGGAGAGCATGGTATAATATGTGTTTACAGAGAGAGGATGGTATAATGTGTGTTTTCAGAGAGAGGATGGGATAATGAATGTGTTTACAGGGAGAGGATGGTATAATGTGTGTTGACAGGGAGAGGATGGTATAATGTGTGTTTACAGGGAGAGGATGGTATAATGTGTGTGTTTACAGAGAGAGGATGGTATATAATGTGCGTTTACAGGAAGAGGATGGTATAATGTGTGTCTACAGAGAGAGGATGGTATAATGTTTGTTTACAGGGAGAGGATGGTATAATGTGTGTGTTTACAGGGAGAGGATGGTATAATGTGTGTTTACAGGGAGAGGATGGTATATAATGTGTGTTTACAAATGGAGGATGGTGTAATGTGTGTTTACAGGGAGAGGATGGTATAATGTGTGTTTACAGGGAGAGGATAGTATAATGTGTGTGTTTACAGGGTGAGGATGGTATAATGTGTGTTTACAGGGATAGGATAGTATAATGTGTGTTTACAGGGAGAGGATGGTATAATGTGTGTTTTACAGGGAGAGGATGGTATAATGTGTGTGTTTACAGGGAGAGGATGGTATAATGTGTGTGTTTACAGGGAGAGGATGGTATAATGTGTGTGTTTACAGGAAGAGGATAGTATAATGTGTGCTTACAGAGAGAGGATAGTATAATGTGTGTTTACAGGGAGAGGATGGTATAATGTGTGTTTACAGGGAGAGTATGGTATAATGTGTGTTTACAGGGAGAGGATGGTATAATGTGTGTTTACAGGGAGAGGATGATATAACGTGTGTGTTTACAGAGAGAGGATGGTATATAATGTGCGTTTACAGGAAGAGGATGGTATAATGTGTGTCTACAGAGAGAGGATGGTATAATGTGTGTTTACAGAGAGAGGATGGTATAATGTGTGTTTACAGGGAGAAGATGGTATAATGTGTGTGTTTACAGAGAGAGGATGGTATAATGTGTGTTTACAGGGAGAGGATGGTATAATGTGTGTTTACAGAGAGAGGGTGGTATAATGTGTGTTTACAGGGAGAGGGTGGTATAATGTGTGTGTTTAGAGGGAGAGGATGTTATAATGTGTGCTTACAGAGAGAGGATGGTATAATGTGTGTTTACAGAGAGAGGATGGTACAATATGTGTTTACAGAGAGAGAATGGTATAATGTGTGTGTTTAGAGGGAGAGGATGTTATAATGTGTGTTTACAGAGAAAGGATGGTATAATGTGTGTTTACAGAGAGAGGATGGTATAATGAGTGTGTTTACAGGGAGAGGATGGTATAATGTGTGTTTACAGGGAGAGGATGGTATAATGTGTGTTTACAGGGAGAGGATGGTATAATGTGAGTTTATAGGGAGAGGATGATATAATGTGTGTGTTTACAGAGAGAGGATGGTATATAATGTGCGTTTACAGGAAGAGGATGGTATAATGTGTGTCTACAGAGAGAGGGTGGTATAATGTGTGTGTTTAGAGGGAGAGGATGTTATAATGTGTGTTTACAGAGAGAGGATGGTATAATGTGTGTTTACAGAGAGAGGATGGTACAATGTGTGTCTACAGAGAGAGGATGATATAATGTGTGTTTACAGGGAGAGGATGGTATAATGTGTGTTTACAGAGAGAGGATGGTATAATGTGTGTTTTCAGAGAGAGGATGGGATAATGAATGTGTTTACAGGGAGAGGATGGTATAATGTGTGTTGACAGGGAGAGGATGGTATAATGTGTGTTTACAGGGAGAGGATGGTATAATGTGTGTTTACAGGGAGACGATGGTATAATGTGTGTTTACAGGGAGAGGATGATATAATGTGTGTGTTTACAGAGAGAGGATGGTATATAATGTGCGTTTACAGGAAGAGGATGGTATAATGTGTGTCAACAGAGAGAGGATGTTATAATGTTTGTTTACAGGGAGAGGATGGTATAATGTGTGTGTTTACAGGGAGAGGATGGTATAATGTGTGTTTACAGGGAGAGGATGGTATAATGTGTGTTTACAGGGAGAGGATGGTATAATGTGTGTGTTTACAGGGAGAGGATGGTATAATGTGTGTTTACAGGGAGAGGATGGTATAATGTGTGTTTAAAGGGAGAGGATGATATAATGTGTATGTTTGCATGGAGAGGATGATATAATGTGTGTGTTTGCAGGGAGAGGATGGGATAATATGTGTTTCCAGGGAGAGGATGGTATAATGTGTGTGTTTAAGGGAGAGGATGATATAATGTGTGTTTACAGGGAGAGGATGGTATAATGTGTGTTTACTGGGAGAGGATGGTATAATGTGTGTATTTACAAGGAGAGGATGATATAATGTGTGTTTACAGGGAGAGGATGGTATAATGTGTGTGTTTAAAGGGAGAAGATGGTATAATGTGTGTGTTTAAGGGAGAGGATGATATAATGTGTGTTTACAGGGAGAGGATGGTATAATGTGTGCTTACAGGGAGAGGATGGTATAATGTGTGTTTACTGGGAGAGGATGGTATAATGTGTGTGTTTAAAGGGAGAAGATGGTATAATGTGTGTGTTTACAGGGAGAGGATGGTATAATGTGTGTGTTTACAGGGAGAGGATGGGATAATGTGTGTGTTTACAGGGAGAGGATGGTCTTATATCTGTTTACAGGGAGAGGATGGTATAATATGTGTTGACAGGGAGAGGATGGTATAATGTGTGTGTTTACAAGTGGAGGATGGTGTAATGTGTGTTTACAGGGAGAGGATGGTATAATGTGTGTTTACAGGGAGAGGAGGTATAATGTGTGTTTACAGGGAGAGGATGGTATAATGTGTATGTTTACAGGGAGAGGATGGTATAATGCGTGTTTACAGAGAGAGGATGGTATAATGTGTGTTTACAGGGAGCGGATGGTATAATGTGTGTTTACAGAGAGAGGATGGAATAATGTGTGTGTTTACAGAGAGAGATTGGCTTAATGTGTATGTTTACAGGGAGAGGATGGTATAATGTGTGTCTACAGGGAGAGGGTGGTATAATGTGTGTTTACAGGGAGAGGATGGTATAATGTGTGTGTTTACAGGGAGAGGGTGGTATAATGTGTGTGTTTACAGTGAGAGGATGGTATAATGTGTGTGTTTACAGTGAGAGGATGGTATAATGTGTGTGTTTACAGGGAGAGGATGGTATAATGTGTGTTTGCAGGGAGAGGATGGTATAATGTGTGTGTTTACAGGGAGAGGGTGGTATAATGTGTGTGTTTACAGTGAGAGGATGGTATAATGTGTGTGTTTACAGTGAGAGGATGGTATAATGTGTGTGTTTACAGTGAGAGGATGGTATAATGTGTGTGTTTACAGGGAGAGGATGATATAATGTGTGTTTGCAGGGAGAGGATGGTATAATGTGTGTGTTTACAGGGAGAGGGTGGTATAATGTGTGTGTTTACAGTGAGAGGATGGTATAATGTGTGTGTTTACAGTGAGAGGATGGTATAATGTGTGTGTTTACAGGGAGAGGATGATATAATGTGTGTTTGCAGGGAGAGGATGGTATAATGTGTGTGTTTACAGGGAGAGGGTGGTATAATGTGTGTGTTTACAGGGAGAGGATGGTATAATATGTGTGTTTACAGGGAGAGGATGGTATAATGTGTGTTTACAGAGAGAGGATGGTATAATGTGTGTGTTTACAGGGAGAGGATGGTATAATATGTGTGTTTACAGGGAGAGGATGGTATAATATGTGTGTTTACAGGGAGAGGATTGTATAATGTGCATGTTTAAATTGAGTGGACAACATGATAGCGTGCATGCCAGATAGGGAGCGCTGCTCTTTCGGAGATGCCATCTTTTGGATGGGATGTTAAACTGAGATCCTCTCTCCCCTCCTGGGTGGACGCAAATGATCCCAAGGCTACGATTGGAAGAAGAGCCGTTTGAATTCTCCCCGCTGTCATGTGCCAATATTCCTCCTTCAACCATCGCCTGGTCAATATCACATTGCTGTTTCTGGGAGCTTGCTGTGCACAAATTGGGTTTCTGACATTGCAACAGTGACCGCACTTCAAAAAGTGCTTCATCGAGTGTAAAGCGCTTTGGGACGTCCTGAGATCGTGAAAGTCGCTGTATAAATGCAAGTTTGTTCTTTCTTTCTTTGAAACAATGGTGGCGTGAAGATTGGGGCTGTAATATATATGTTGTGCTTTCTAATTGCCGACCACAATTTGGTCCCGGTAGCCTCAGCCAGTTGGAGAAACTGTGGAATGGAAAGTAGTGCAGTAAGCTTGAGTAAGTGAACTGCGATCGCTCTACCTGTTGCAGGTTTCCCAGCTGAAGGTGAAGCAGCTGATGCTGTGGCGGCGACGCCAGAAATACGTCTACCTCGCGGCCGAAAGTCGGCAACTCCTCCCCCAGCGAAGGATGGTGCCCATCAAACTGTCCACCAAGAGGGGCTACATTTTCATTCAAACCGATCAGCCCATATACACACCCAACCAAAATGGTGAGTGCCTTTGTGCGGGAGAAGGAGAGATATTACTGGGGGCAGAGATAGCACGCTGAGTATCCCCACTGTGAGACACTTTAATTACCCTGTGAATGGAAGGAGGCATGGGAAACACAATGAGACCATCAATACTGACACAACACCAACCAGCATTTATAGCACATCGAATTTACAGCACAAAAACAGGCCATTCGGCCTGACAGGTCCATGCCGGTGTGGGTGTATGTGTGAGTGTGTGTTTCTGTGCCTGTGTGTGTGTGAGTGTATGTTTTTGTGCCTGTGTGTGTATATCTGAGTGTCTGTGTGCATTTCTGTGCCTGTGTGTGTATATGTGAATGTCTGTTTGCATTTCTGTGCCTGAGTGTGTCTGTGTGAGTGAGTGTGTGTTTCTGTATCTGTATGTGCGAGTGTCTGTGTGTGTGAGTGTGTGTTTCTGTGCCTGTGTGTGTATATGTGAGTGTCTGTGTGCATTTCTGTGCCTGTATGTGTATGTGTGAGTGTCTGTGTGTATTTCCGTGCCTGTGCGTGTCTGTATGTGCGAGTGTCTGTGTGTATGTGAGTATGTGTTTCCGTGTGTGTGTGAGTGTGTGTTTCTGTGTCTGTGTGTGTGTGTGTGTGTGTTTCTGTGCCTGTGTGTGAGTGTGTCTGTGCGAGGGTCTCTGTGTGTGTGCGTGTGTCAGCCTGTCTGTGTGAATGTGTGTGAGTGTCAGTGTGTCTGTGCATGTGAGTGTGCGTATGTGCTTCTGTGCCTGTGTGTGTGCAAGGGTGTGTTTGTGTGTGTGTGTGTGAGAGTGCGTGTCTGTCTGTGTGTGTGTGTGTTTTTTGACAAAGGAAATCCCGGGGAGACACAATATAGGACATAAAGTGAGAAGCAAAAAGAGTGAAGGAGAAACACAGAGAAAGAAATGGAGAGAGAGAAAGAATCAGAAACACAAAGACAGCAATGACAAGCAAAGATCAGTTCTTCACTGTACCTGCTGTCCAACGACCATGGGCTGCATTGTATATAACACTAGACGCTGCATATATGGCAGTGACTAACATTTAGTATCATAAAGGAGAGACATTGGGCTGGACAGACTGGATGCGGGGAAGATGTATCCCCTGGCTGGGAAGTCTAGAACAAGGGGTAACAGTCTCAGGATACGGGGTAGGAAATTTAGGACCGAGATGAGGAGAAATGTTTTCACTCAGAGGGTGGTGAACCTGTGGAATTCTCTACCACAGAAAGTTGTTGAGGCCAGTTCGTTAGATATATTCAAAAGGGAGTTAGATGTGCTCCTTACGGCTAAAGGGATTAAGGGGCATGGAGAGAAAGCAGGAATGGGGTACTGAAGTTGCATGATCAGCCATGATCTTATTGAATGGCGGTGCAGGCTCGAAGGGCCTCATGGCCGACTCCTGCACCTATTTTCTATGTTTCTATGTTCCAACAGCCCATTACACGCCCCGCGAGGAGCCTTCAACCCATTACACGCCCCACGAGAGCATCCTACAGCCCGTTACATGCTCCACGAGGGGCCTACAGCACGTTACACGCCCCGCGAGAGCGGCTGCAGTCCGTTACATGCCCCGCGAGAGCGGCCTACAGCCTGTTACATGGCCCGCAAGGGGCCTACAGCCCATTACACGCTCCAAGAGCAGCCTACAGCCCGTTACACGCCCCTCGAGAGACCTACAGCCCGTTACACGCCCCGCGAGTGGCCTGCAGCCCATTTCACACCCCGCAAGAGCGGCTGCAGTCCATTACATGCCCTGTGACAGCTGCCTACAGCCCGTTACACGTCCCACGAAGGGCCTACAGCCCGTTACACGCCCCGCGAGAGCTGCCTACAGCCCGTTACACGCCCGCGAGAGCGGCCTACAGCCCGTTACATGCCCCGCGAGGGGCCTACAGCCCATTACATAAGAACATAAGAAATAGGAACAGGAGTAGGCCATGCAGCCCCTTGAGCTGCTCCGTCATTCAATAAGATCATGGCTGATCTGATCATGGACTCAGCTACACGCCCCGCGAGCGGCCTACAGCCCGTTACACGTCCCGCGAGCGGCCTACAGCCCGTTACACGCCCCGCGAGCGGCCTACAGCCCGTTACATGCCCCGCGAGCGGCCGACAGCCCGTTACACGCCCCGCAAAGGGCCGACAGCCCGTTACACGCCCCGCGAGCGGCCGACAGCCCGTTACACGCCCTGCGAAGCTGTTGCAGGCATCGCCCAAGGCAGCCTCAGGGGCGCTACCACATTTTGGCTCCGGGGCAAAAACGGGATGCTGCTCACGGTGGTCGGCTGGACGTCCTCGTTGCTGGTGCAGCGGAGCGGGGTGCTACCGGTTAGCGCCGCAACTAATCTCCCGCCGAATTTCGCGGGAGTCGGTAGCAGTGCCGTGCCCGGAGGAAAAGTTGCTCATGATCTGTCAACGCCCCCCCCCCCCCACCCCCGAGGGCACCAATGAGAGGTGCAAATGCCCTGAATCTTTCCCCCATCGAGTTTAAAAAGTAAAATGATTTGAATCCAAGTAGTGCTTGGACGGACGAGTAGGGAAAAGCTGTGCATTCAAATTGCTACAGGGGAACCAATGAATTGATACATTTGTCGTCTTTTATTACGTTTCAGTGAGGTACAGAATATTTACTCTGGATCACTACATGAGACCAGTGAATGCGGAACTGAGCGTCTCCCTATACGTGAGTAGACTGCAAACTATTACAACAGTGACTGCCACTGCCCAGTGCTATACCTGTGCCTCTTTGACCACAGCTGGAGTGAGATTCCAGTGCTGGGGGCGGGGGGAGGGGGGGTAACCCCAATTACTGGTCTTTTTGTAAAACGGGTGATATTGGATGTTAGAAAAGAAAATCAGGTGGGGTGTATAATGGGCGGCTGGTCAGATATCTATCACACAAAGTCAAAATTAACAGCCTGAAGTCTTGCAGAACTGAAACCACAATTTTTTTTGCCGTCGCCCCCATTGTGTGACAATTAATAGGACTGCTCCTAGGCCTGGCCAAGGGGGCCATTAACAGGTCCAGGCAGCGGACGGTCGAGGGGGTCATTCAGCCCGACTGCCTGCCTCCCTTCCGTGGCTACGTCCACGCCAGGGTGTGTCCCTGGAGATGGAGCACGCGGTGTCCACAGGTACGCTCGGGGCCTTCCGCCAGAGGTGGGCGCCGGTGGGACTGGAGTGCATCATCACCCCCGGCAACCAAGTTTAAATTTGACCATTTAAGGTTCACAAAGTTTCATTTGTTCATTTGTCGGTTCGAGTGCCCCTTTAATAAGGGGGCACTCAGCTTTTGCGTTTAATTAAAACAGTTGTGTGACAATTGACTGAGGCAGCTACAAGCCCAATAATGTCCCAGGAATAAATTGTGGCAATGTCGGGGGCAATGTTACCCTAACTCTCCAGGCGGGGATGCCACGGGACCGGATGGACGACGTTGACACCAATGGAGATGGAATCCAGCATTGCTCCCCGATCCCCGCCAGCTTCCCGACGGGCGGGTTGGGTAAAAATAGCTCCCGCATTGAGAATAGTCAGAGGGGGTGCATGTGCATCACACTTGGTTACTAGGAACACAACACCACGGATTGAGAAGGGAGATAGCTATCCAGTAAATCTCCTTGGGGCTTGATTCTCACTTCTGGTGCGGGTGGAGAGGGAATCGAGTGCGATGGAGAGGACGATCGAGCGGAACGTATCGCGCGCGGCCGATCAGATGCCCTCTAATTTAGCGGCCGCACTGAGTGAAAATGACCCCTTTTTCTGAGGAAGTTGTAGATATGGAAGATAAGGACACTTCAATCCGATAGTTTGTTTGGCGGTGAAAAGCTTTTGATCCAGTTTCACATGGAGACAGTCAAACTATTCAATGTGGTGTTAACGTGTTTAGTTAACTTCAAATACTTTCCTGATGTTGTTGGAATCATCATCATAGGCAGTCCCTCGAAGCGAGGATGACTTGCTTCCACGCCAAAAAGTGATGAGTTCACAGGTGTTACAATGAAGGACCTAATATTCCAGATCCCGAACTACATCCTCAAGGGTGGAAGATGCCTGTGCGTGGATTTTTTTAATGTGTGGTGACCGTTGCACACCAGCCACCACACGGGCTTGACAGAGCTAGGTCTTGGTCCAGTGGCAAGGGTTAACCAAGACAACTGGAGACCTGCTCTGCTGCACGGACCGAGTGTGCACACATATCGCAGTGTGGGCTGGGCCCGTGCTGTCCCTGGGCCCTCGGCTCCTCTGGGCCCCAGACTCACACCTCTCCTGGGCCCCGGTCACTTCCCTCTACAGACTCTTGCCGCTCCTTCGCCCCTCCTGCTGTGCCTGCCCGCACTGCGATCAGCGACCTGACTTCATAGCCATTGCCCTCCTGCAGCAGCACGCGCTGCTCCCTGCAGTGGTATACCGCAGCACGCTGCTCCCTCTAACACCCCCGGCCTGCTGATGGTCTTGTAGGCCGGGATCGTGCCGATTTCCGGGTCAGGTTGCTGCACGTTGCTCCCTCTAACACCCCCGGCCTGCTGATGGTCTTGCAGGCCGGGATCACGCCGATTTCCGGGCCAGGCAATGGAGCCACAGACGAAGGAGCTGAATTATCACAAGTGGCCAGCAAAGCAATTTTATCTAAAAAGGTTGTTTAAAATGGAGCCATTCCACAATCTTGGCCCAGGTGCCTGCTTTAACAGTGCGCGCACTTTATTTTTTACCAGAACTCCAGAAACATGCAGCTCATGGGAGCGAACTGGATGTCAGAGAAAGTGAAGTTACTTCGAACAAAAATCCCCGATAATGAGGAGTAAGTTATTAAAGTTATTCATTTCAATTCTAAAACATTCAGGAGAGCATTGTGTACACGGAAATCTATCAATGGACTGACAATATAGCCAGAGAAACTTGCATTTATATAGCGCCTTTCACAACCTCAGGACATCCCAAAGAACTTTGCAGCCAATGAAGTACATTTGAACTATAATCACTACTCTAATGTAGGAAGCACAACAGCTAATTTTCGCACAGAAAGATCCCACAACAGCAATGTGATAATGACCAGATAATCTTTTTTTTCTCCACGATGTTGGTTGAGGGATAAATATTGGTTAGGACACCAGGAAGAAATTGCATATAGCCCCCACCCGATAGTCAGTCCCGCTGCCTTCAATGGAACTGAATGTGGAGTGTGAGGTGTAACTGGCGGTGTATGCGATTCCCGCCCAAGGCCAATTTCAGGAAGAATAGAAAAGCAGAGTATTATTTAAATGGAGAGAGACTACAAAATGCTGCAGTACAGAGGGACCTGGGGGTCCTTGTGTATGAAACACAAAAAGTTAGTATGCAAGTAATCAGAAAGGCAAATGGAATTTGCAAGGGGGATGGAGTATAAAAGCAGAGAAGTCCTGCTACAACTGCACAGGTTATTGGTGAGGCCACACCTGGAGTACTGCATACAGTTTTGGTCTCCTTATTTAAGGAAGGATATACTTGCATTGAAGGCTGTTCAGAGAAGGTTCACTAGGTTGATTTCTGAGGACTTATGAGGAACGGTTGAGTAGGTTGGGTTTATACTCATTGGCGTTTAGAAGAATGAGAGGTGATCTTATTGAAACCTATAAGATAATGAGGGGGCTTGACAGGGTCGATGCAGAGAGGATGTTTCCCTCATGGGGGAATCTAGAACTAGGTGGCATAGTTGCCGAATAATGGGTCGCCCATTTAAAACTGAGATGAGGAGGAATTTCTTCTCTCAGAAGGTTGTGAATCTTTGGAATTCTCTCCCCCAGAGAGCTGTGGAGGCTGGGTCATTGAATATATTTAAGACTGAGATAGACAGATTTTGAATGATAAGGGAGTGAAGGGTTATGGGGAGCGGGTAAGGAAATGGAGTTGAGTCCATGATCAGATCAACCATGATCTTATTGAATGGCGGAGCAGGCTCCAGGGGTCAAATGGCCTACTCCTGCTCCTATTTCTTATGTTCTTATGTTCACCCCTCGATTATCGGAGAGTCGCGGGCGCAGACAAGCCGCGTGCTCCAGGTCAGGTTCCAGATATATGTCCCAAGGGATGTCGCAACTCCAGACATAATGGTCAGCGCATTGCTCAGCTCCCTCAGATCACACCTTACAAAACGTACTGTAGAAGAGAACACTTGAATCCTCCCAAAGTATTTTTGCAATGGGATGCACTGAAAACGTTGGTGTGCTTATTTAAAACAAAATAAATCTGTTTTCTTTGTGTGTTTCCAAAACAGGCCTGGGATTTGGCGAATAGAGGCACAGTTTTCGGATTCGCCCATGTCCAAGGTGTCAGCGCAGTTTGAAGTGAAGGAATTCGGTGAGTGGGCCATTCACGGCCGGTGAAACAATGCCTGTAATGACGAGGTAGTTAGCTATTTGCTGCGGTTATTAATGTGCGTTAAATGTGTAGCATCATTTTACTGAAACCATACAGCTGGAAACCGAAACACTGTAAATAATTATTTCCCCCGACCTTGGGATGGTATAATGAGTCTGAGTAGATATTTGGACACAATTCCTAGGTAAAGAACAGATAGAAAGCATTTACTAGAAACATAGAAACATAGAAAATAGGTGCAGGAGTAGGCCATTCGGCCCTTCGAGCCTGCACCACCATTCAATAAGATCATGGCTGATCATTCACCTCAGTACCCCTTTCCTGCTTTCTCTCCATACCCCTAGATCCACTTAGCCATAAGGGCCACATCTAACTCCCTTTTGAATATATCTAACGAACTGGCCTCAATAACTTTCTGTGATAGAGAATTCCACATGCTCACAACTCTCTGAGTGAGGAAGTTTTTCCTTATCTCGGTCCTAAATGGCTTACCTACCCCTTATCCTTAGACTGTGACCCCTGGTTCTGGACTTCCCCAACATTTTTCCTGCATCTAACCTGTCCAATCCCATCAGAATTTTATATGTTTCCATGAGATCCCCTCTCATACTTCTAAATTCCATTGCATATAAGCCTAGTCGATCCAGTCTTTCTTCATATGTCAGTCCTGCCATCCCGGGAATCAGCCTGGAGAACCTTCACTGCACTCCCTCAATAGCAAGAATGTCCTTCCTCAGATTAGGAGACCAAAACTGAACACAATATTCAAGGTGTGGCCTCACCAAGGCCCTGTACAACTGCTCTGATACTCAAATCCTCTCGCTATGAAGGCCAACATACCATTTGCCTTCTTCACCGCCTACTGTACCTGTATGCCAACTTTCAATGACTGATGAATTATGACACCCAGGTCTCGTTGCACCTCCCCTTTACTAATCTGTCACCATTCAGATAATAATCTTCCTTCCTGCTTTTACCACCAAAGTGGATAACCTGATATTTAGCTACATTATACTGCATCTGCCATGTATTTGCCCACTCACCTAACCTGTCCAAGTCACCCTGCAGCTTCTTAGCATCCTCCTCACAGCTCACACTGCCACCCAGCTTAGTGTCATCTGCAAACTTGGAGATATTACATTCAATTCCTTTGTCTAAATCATTAATGTATATTGTAAATAGCTGGGGTCCCAGCACTGAACCTTGTGGTACCCCACTATTCACTGCCTGCCATTCTGAAAAGGACCCATTTATTCCTATTCTTTGCTTCCTGTCTGCCAACCAGTTCTCTATCCACGTTAGTATATTACCCCTTATACCATGTGTTTTAATTTTGCACATTAATCTCTTGTGTGGGACCTTGTCAAAAGCCTTTTGAAAGTCTAAATACGCCACATCCACTGGCTCCCCTTTGAACACTCTACTAGTTACATCCTCAAAAAATTCTGGAAGATTTGTCAGCATAATTTCCCTTTCGTAAATCCATGCTGACTTGGACCGATCCTGTCACTGCTTTCCAAATGCGCTGCTATTTCATCTTTAATAATTAATTCCAACATTTTTCCCACCACCGATGTCAGGCCGACTGGTTTATAATTCCCTGTTTTCTCTCCCCCTCCTTTTTTAAAAAGTGGGGTTACATTAGCTACCCTCCAGTCCACAGGAACTGCTCAAGAATCTATAGAATGTTGGAAAATGACCACCAATGCATCCACTATTTCTAGGGCCACTTCCTTAAGTACTCTGGGATGCAGACTATCAGGCTCTGGGGATTTATCGGCCTTCAATCCCATCAATTTTCCGTACACAGTTTACTGACGAATAAGGATTTCCTTTAGTTCCTCCTTCTCGCTCGACCCTCGGTCCCCTAATATTTCTGGAAGGTTATATGTATCTTCCTTAGTGAAGACATAACCAAAGTATTTGTTCAATTGGTCTCTCATTTCTTTGTTCTCCATTATAAATTCACATGATTCTGACTGCAAGGGACCCACATTTGTCTTCACTAATCTTTTTCTCTTCACATATCTTTAGAAGCTTTTGCAGTCAGTTTTTATGTTCCCTGCAAGCTTACTCTTATATTCTATTTTCCCCTTCCTAAATAAACCCTTTGTCCTGCTCTGCTGAATTCTAAATTTCTCCAAGTCCTCAGGTTTGCTGCTTTTTCTGGCCAATTTGTATGCCTCTTCCTTGGATTTAACATTATTCCTAATTTCCCTTATAAGCCACGATTGAGCCACCTTCCCTGTTTTATTTTTACACCAGCCAGTTGTTGAAGTTCATCCATGTGATCTTTAAATGTTTGCCATTGCCGATCCACTGTCAACCCTTTAAGTATCATTCGTCAGTCTATTCTAGCCAATTCACATCTCATACCATCGAAGTTACCTTTCTTTAAGTTCAGGACTCTAGTCTCTGAATTAACTGTGTAACTCTCCATCTTAATGAAGAATTCTACCATATTATGGTCACTCTTCCCCAAGGGGCCTCGCATTAACAAGATTGTTAATTAATCCTCTCTCATTACACAACACCCAGTCTAGGATGGCCAGCTCTCTAGTTGGTTCCTCGACATATTGGTCCAGAAAACCATTCCTTATAGACTCCAGGAAATCCTCCTCCACTGTATTGCTACCAGTTTGGTTAGCCCAATCTATATGTAGATTAAAGTCACACATGATAACTGCTTTATCTTTATTGCATGCATCCCTAATTTCCTGTTTGATGCTGTCCCCAACCTCACTATGACTGTTTGGTGGTCTGTACACAACTCCCACTAGTGATTTCTGCCCTTTAGTGTTCTGCAGCTCTACCCATACAGATTCCACATCATCCAAGCTAATGTCCTTCCTTACTATTGCGTTAATCTCCTCTTTAACCAGCAATGCGACCCCACCTCCTTTTCCTTTCTGTCTATCTTTCCTGAATATTGAATACCCCTGGATGTTGAGTTCCCCGATTTGGTCACCCTGGAGCCATGTCTCCTTTCATAACCTCAGGATGTCCCAAAGCTTTTTACTGCCAATGGAGTACTTTTTTTGAAGTGTCATCAATATTATAATGTGGGAAACATGACAGCCAAAATGTGTACAGCAAGCTCCCAGCAATGTAATAATGACCCAGCTTATCTGGATTTTTTTAAAAAGAGATGTTGACTGAGGGATAAATATTGGGATAACTCCCCTGCTCTTCTTCAAAATAATACTGTCCACCTGAGAGAACAGACGGGGGCCTCGGTTTAACACCTCATCCGAAAGACGGCACCCCCGACAGTGCAGCACTCCCTCAGTACTGCACTGGGAATGTTGGCCTGGATTGCCCTGGAATAGAAAGTCCATCAAATGGTCCTGTTGCCCTTGAATGGATAATGCCGATACCCCAGAGCGAAATGCATTTTCTATCGGAATTGGCCGAAAATAAACTACGGCCTAGAAATTGGGCTGTTTTGTGCCCCCTGTTAGCACCCCCTGGATGCTAACCGGGTGCAAACGTCCTTTCACTCGGGCTAATGCCCCCTGCTACATTTAGCGGCAGCGGTAACCCGTAGCGCCGAGCTCCGCTGCGCTGCCGATAATGACATCATCACCCTGCGCAGCGCCCCGGAACAAAAATTGAGGAGCGCCCCCCCTGAAGCTGTACCGGGCGTTAACAGGGGACGTGAACCGGGCTGCAGGAAGCTCGCGGGGCGCTACTTAAAGGGGAGGTATGGTGGGCCATTGATTAAAAAAAAATCGGACTCATTTCTTCTGCGTTGTGCGTTGCCCTTCGGACACGGGGTCGATGCCGTAGATCGGTCAGCCGGGCACGCTGCTTGAGTGCCGTGCAGTGGGCGCGGCACTCCCCGCGCCCCCCCCCCCCCCCGGCGGTCCAGGGAGGCCCGCTTCTCACCTGCAGAGTTTGCAGCTTGGACCTTCACCTTTAATGAAGGGGAGAGCCCCTCCTACGCGGCAGCTCTCCGCGGCCCGGTGCTTTGCTTCCGCTCTAGAAATGAGTTCTCAGGTGACTGAAGAGTCCAATGCGGGACCTACAGTCTCTGTCGCAGGTGGGGGCAGATGGTGTGCCGGAGAATGCCGTCAGGGTAGCGGCCTGCGGCCCCGACCTGCAAGGACCATCGGCGGGTCGGGGCCTTCGAAGGACTTCAAGGGACAGCACGTGCTGGAGAGCAACGGCTGCGAAGAGGGCTACTGGATTGGACGTCACCATAATCCAGGTCGGTGATTGGAGTGTGAGCAGGTGAGAGACTGGAGAGGGACGTGATCGGGACCCAGGAGAGGCGAGAGTTCGGGATCCAGGAGAGGCGAGGGCCCAGGGGCAGCACGGGCCAGCCCACACTGCGATATGTGTGCGCATTAGGTCCATGCAGCAGAGCTGGTCTCTAGTCGTCTTGGTCAATCCTTGCCACTGGACCAAGACCGAGTTCTGTGTAGCGGCCACCACACGTTAAAAAAATCCACGCGCAGGCATCTTCCACCCTTCAACGTGTAGTTCGGGACCTGGAATATCCAGTCCTTTTTGGCGTGGAAGCAAGTCATCCTCGATATGAGGGACCGCCTATGGTGAGTGCCTAGCGCTGCGTCCCACAACCGCCCCAGAAAGGAAGTGGAACGTGTTATGTTGTGCTCCACTTCCTTTCGGGGGCGGTACCCCAGAATTTTTCAAACGGGGCCTGTCGCAAAATATCCTGCCTCCCAGATGTTACCGCCCTCAAACGCGGTGCGAGGAATGTCACCCCCTACTCGTGCCTCTCATTACAGAATTGTGCCTGGGTGCAATCCCTGGACAGCGACAGCAATACAAGAGTGCCGCGATCACACCAAAACTCACATATGACAAGAGTTGTACTGATAACTCAACACTGCGGTATATCACCTGCATGTCGAAGAGTAAGCGGGGTTTTCTCCGAACTTCTGCTGAAGTTACGTCAGGGGAGAGGGAGAAGTCCCGGTGAAATTCCCGGCTTTGCCTTTTTTTTTTAAGAGAGTCGTTAGCTCATTCTAATCGAAGGTATCTAATATTTCGCTCAAAGTTTGAGTGAGTTATTCAATGAGCACAACTAAGAGATGGTTTACGTCAGACAGCAGTGATGCCAGAGGAGACAACAGTCTAGACGCGTTCAACCTGGAGGAAGGTGTTTCACTTTTGTTATGTATTTAACCCTGTGTAACCTGTATGACACCTGACCACTAGAGGGCCCAGCTGTTGGAGTCCCAAGGGATCCCTTGGGAGCACCGTATATAAGCAGGCCACCCACGAGGTGCCTGCACTCTGGAGTCTTATTAAAGGAGCTAAGGTCACACTTGCTCATTGTACACAGTACTCAGTTTCATCCTTTATTATGAGTGTACCAATTGGCAACGAGATAACGAATAACCGTGCGAAAATGCAAAGAACAGTCAGTATCCTGGAGAAGTTCTCAGAAGGGGACGATTTGGAGGCCTTCGTGGAGAGACTCGACCAATACTTCATGGCCAATGAGCTGGAAGTGGACGAGAACGCTACCAAACGAAGAGCGATCCTCCTAACTATCTGTGGGGCAACAACCTATGGCCGCATGAAGAATCTCCTGGCCCCGGCAAAACCAACAGAGAAATCCTATGAAGAATTGTGTACACAGGTCCGGGAGCACCTAAATCCTAAGGAAAGTGTTCTGATGGCGAGATATCGGTTCGACACGTGTCAACGATCGGAGGGCCAGGAAATGGCGAGCTATATCGCCGAACTAAGGCGCCTCACAGGACATTGTGAGTTTGAGGGATTCCTAGAACAAATGCTCAGAGACTTTTTTGTACTGGGCAACGGATATGAGACAATCCTTCGCAAACTGTTGACTGTAGAAACTCCGAATCTAAGTAAAGCCATAACGATAGCACAGGCATTTCTGTCCACCAGCGACAACACCAAACAGATTTCGCAGAGTAAAGAAGTTTTGGCCAGTACGGTGCATAAAGTAACGTCGGTTTCGAGCAGAAATGTACATGGCAGAACGTACACGCCGGCTGCTGCTGCCCGACCTCAGTTGACCCAGAGTCTGCCATCAATCGTTAATGCGAGGCAGTTAACACCTTGTTGGCGTTGTGGAGGTGATCATCGGGCCCATCAATGCCGCTTTAAGCACTATGCGTTGCAGAACAATGGGACACCTCTAACGAATGTGCAGACAAGCTGCAAACCCTGCAAACCTATGGTATATTTGGACTTTCAGAAGGCTTTCGACAAGGTCCCACACAAGAGATTAATGTGCAAAGTTAAAGCACATGGGATTGGGGGTAGTGTGCTGACATGGATTGAGAACTGGTTGTCAGACAGGAAGCAAAGAGTAGGAGTAAATGGGTACTTTTCAGAATGACAGGCAGTGACTAGTGGGGTACCGCAAGGTTCTGTGCTGGGGCCCCAGCTGTTTACATTGTACATTAATGATTTAGACGAGGGGATTAAATGTAGTATCTCTAAATTTGTGGATGACACTAAGTTGGGTGGCAGTGTGAGCTGCGAGGAGGATGCTATGAGGCTGCAGAGTGACTTGGATAGGTTAGGTGAGTGGGCAAATGTGTGGCAGATGAAGTATAATGTGGATAAATGTGAGGTTATCCACTTTGGTGGTAAAAACAGAGAGACAGACTATTATCTGAATGGTGACAGATTAGGAAAA
Source organism: Pristiophorus japonicus (assembly GCF_044704955.1). Lineage (NCBI taxonomy): Eukaryota > Metazoa > Chordata > Chondrichthyes > Pristiophoridae > Pristiophorus > Pristiophorus japonicus. Next base: position 41,063,718 of record NC_091995.1, on the reverse strand, counting down.
GGGAAGGTGCAACGAGACCTGGGTGTCATGGTACATCAGTCATTGAAGGTTGGCATGCAGGTACAGCAGGCGGTTAAGAAAGCAAATGGTATGTTGGCCTTCATAGCAAGGGGATTTGAGTACAGGGGCAGGGAGGTGTTGCTACAGTTGTACAGGGCCTTGGTGAGGCCACACCTGGAGTATTATGTACAGTTTTGGTCTCCTAACTTGAGGAAGGACATTCTTGCTATTGAGGGAGTGCAGCGAAGATTCACCAGACTGATTCCTGGGATGGTGGGACTGACCTATCAAGAAAGACTGGATCAACTGGGCTTGTATTCACTGGAGTTCAGAAGAGTGAGAGGGGACCTCATAGAAACGTTTAAAATCCTGACGGGTTTAGACAGGTTAGATGCAGGAAGAATGTTCCCAATGTTGGGGAAGTCCAGAACCAGGGGTCACAGTCTGAGGATATGGGGGAAGCCATTTAGGACCGAGATGAGGAGAAACTTCTTCACCCAGAGAGTGGTGAACCTGTGGAATTCTCTACCACAGAAAGTAGTTGAGCCCAATTCACTAAATATATTCAAAAGGGAGTTAGATGAAGTCCTTACTACTTGGGGGATCAAGGGTTATGGCGTGAAAGCAGGAAGGGGGTACTGAAGTTTGATGTTCAGCCATGAACTCATTGAATGGCGGTGCAGGCTAGAAGGGCTGAATGGCCTGCTCCTGCACCTATTTTCTATGTTTCTATGTTTCTAAACCACCACGTTGCAGAGGAAGATCGATCCACTGTGGATCAGGCTGAATTGGAGACTCGTACTGAGGAGGCAGAAGTGTACGGGGTACACACATTCACCATGAAATGTCCACCAATAATGTTGACAGTTGAACTGAACGGTATTCCAGTATCTATGGAACTGGACATGGGGGCAAGTCAGTCCATAATCAGTAAAAAGGCCTTCGACAGGTTGTGGGGCAAAAAGGCACACAGGCCCAAGCTCAGCCCCATTCACCAAACTAAGGACTTACACTAAGGAACTAATCTCTGTAATTGGCAGTGCAGAAGTCAAAGTCTCCTATGATGGAGCGGTGCACGAACTCCCGCTGTGGATTGTGCCAGGGGATGGCCCCATGTTGTTTGGCAGAAGCTGGCTGGGAAAAATCCGCTGGAACTGGGACGACATCCGAGCGCTTTCAGCCGTCGACGACGCCTCTTGTACCCAGGTTCTGAGCAAGTTTCCATCGTTGTTCGAGCCAGGAATTGGAAGCTTCTTGGGGGCGAAAGTGCAGATCCATTTGGTTCCCGGTACGTGACCCATCCACCACAAGGCACGGGCAGTACCTTATATGATGTGTGAGAAAGTGGAAATTGAGCTGGACAGGCCGGTGGAATTCAATGAGTGGGCCAGTCCGATTGTCCCTGTATTCAAGGAGGACGGTACGGTTAGAATTTGTGGGGACTATAAAGTAACGACTAACCGTTTTTCGCTGCAGGACCAGTATCCGCTACCCAAGGCAGACGACCTATTTGCGACCCTGGCTGGAGGGAAGACGTTCACCAAGCTGGACCTGACCTCGGCCTACATGACGCAGGAGCTGGAGGAGTCTTGGAAAGGCCTCACCTGCATCAACACGCACAAAGATCTGTTTATCTACAACTGGTGCCCGTTGGGGATTCGGTTGGCCGCAGCTATCTTCCAGCGGAACATGGAGAGCCTGCTAAAGTCGGTTCGTTGCACAGTGGTTTTCCAGGACGACATATTGGTTACAGGTCAGGACACCATGGAGCACTCGAAGAATCTGGAAGAGGTTCTTAGTCGGTTGGATCGCGTGGGGCTCAGGTTGAAACGCTCGAAGTGTGTTTTTCTGGCGCAGGAGATCGAGTTCTTGGGAAGAAGAATCGCAGCAGACGGCATCAGACCCACCGACGCCAAGATGGAGGCCATCAAGAACGCGCCGAGACCACAGAATGTGGCGGAGCTGCGGTCGTTCCTGGGACTCCTTAACTATTTCGGTAATTTCCTACCTGGGTTAAGCACCCTGCTAGAACCCCTACATGTGTTACTGTGCAAGGGAGATGGAATTCACAAGAGGCTGCCTTTAAGAAAACCAGAAATCGGTTGTGTTCAAACAAACTGCTTGAATTGTATAACCCTGTAAACGATTAGTGCTAGCTTGCAATGCATCCTCATACGGGGTCGGGTGTGTGCTACAACAGGCTAATGAATTGGAGATTTTGCAACCGGTCGCTTATGCATCCAGGAGTTTGTCCAAGGCCGAAAGGGCCCACAGCATGATTGAAAAAGAGGCTCTGGCGTGCGTCTATGGGGTGAAAAAAATGCACCAGTACTTATTTGGCTTCAAGTTTGAGCTTGGAACTGACCACAAGCCGCTCATATCGCTGTTCTCTGAGAGCAAAGGGATTAATACCAATGCCTCTGCCCGCATCCAAAGATGGGCACTCACTCACGCTGTCGGCATACAACTATGTAATCCACCACAGACCGGGCACAGAGAACTGCGCAGAGGCTCTGTCGGCTGCCATTGTCCACCACTGGAGTGGAAATGACACAGCCAGCGGACTTGCTCTTGGTCATGGAGGCATTTGAGAACGAGAAGTCCCCCATTACGGCCCACCAGATCAGGACCTGGACTAGCCAGGATCCTTTACTGCCCTTGGTAAAAAACTGTGTCCTCCATGGGAGCTGGTCCGGTGTCCCAGTGGAGATGCAGGAGGCGATTAAGCCGTTCCACAGATGCAAAGACGCGTTGTCCCTGCAGACGGACTGTCTATTATGGGGCAATCGCATGGTCTTACCCAAGAAAGACAGACATATGTTCATATGTGAACTGCACAACACCCACCCAGGCATTGTAATGATGAAATCCATAGCCAGATCCCATGTGTGGTGACCTGGCATTGACTCAGAGCTAGAGTCATGTGTGCACCAGTGCAACACTTGCTCTCAGCTGAGCAATACATCCAGAGAGGCACCGCTAAGCTTGTGGTCATGGCCCTCCAAACCATGGTCAATGATCCACGTAGGCTATGCAAGCCTATTTCTAGGCAAAATGTTTTTGGTTGTCGTGGATGCTTACTCAAAATGGATGAATGTGCAATAATGTCTGTAAGCACGTCCACGGCCACTATTGAAAGCCTACGCGCCATGTTTGCCATGCACGGCTTGCCTGATGTCCTAGTCAGCGACAATAGGTCTTGCTTCACCAGTGCTGAATTCAAGGAATTCATGACCTGCAACGGGATCAAACATGTCACATCTGCCCCGTTCAAGCCCACATCCAACGGCCAGGCAGAACAGGCAGTTCAGACCATCAAGCAAAGCTTGAAACATGTGTTGAAAGGCTCCCTGCAGACCCGGCTGTCCCGAGTGCTGCTCAGCTACCGCACCAGACCCCACTCACTCACCGGGGTTCCCCCAGCCGAGCTGATCATGAAAAAACAAGGCTCTTTCTTGTCCACCCTGATCTCCATGACAAAGTGTGTACCATGACATCGCAAATTTGTCACGCAATTTTGAGATCAATGATCCCGTGTTTGTGCTTAATTATGGACATGGTCCCAAATGGCTCGCTGGCACGGTCACAGCCAAGGAGGGGAGTAGGGTGTTTCAGGTCAAATTGGTCAATGGACAAATGCATAGAAAACATTTGGACCAAATCAAATTGCGGTTCACTAACAGCTACGAACGACCCGAAGAGGACACCACTAACTTTGACCCTCCAACACACACACACAAGTGGCAACTGACATCATGGTTGACCACGAAACCGAACTCACCATCCCCAGCAGCCTGGCAAGGCCGGCTGCCCAACAGCCCAGTGAAGAACTGACCAACTCACCCACACCAACATTTGTACCGAGACAATCGACAAGGGAGCTTAAAGCCCAAATCGTCTCACCTTGTAAATAAGTGTAGTGTTGACTTCACGGGGGAGTGATGTTATGTTTTTAACTCCTTGTACCTGTATTGCACCTGGCCACCAGAGAGACCACCTGTTGGAGTCCCAAGGGATCCCAGCATCGAATTGCAAGGATTCACGACCCTCTGAGTGAAGACGTTCCTCTTCATCTCTGTCTTAAAAAGCCAGCCCCTTACCCTGAGACTGTGCCCCCTTGTTCTCGACTCTCTAGCCAGGGGAAACACCCTCTCAGCATTTATCCTGTCAATCCCCTTCAGAATCTTACATGTTTCAATGTGATCTACTCTGATTCTTCTAAACTCCAGAGATTATAGGCCTAATGTACTCAATCTCAATAGGATTTGGCATTCTCATGCCATGGATAGGGTTCGATTCCTGCCCAGGGAATTATTTTTTAGCAATTAACTATCCCCAAATTCCCTCTCCCCAAATTCCTTCTCCCCAAATTCCCCCACCTCCAAATTCCCTCTCCCCAAATTCCCTCTCCCCAAATTCCCTCTCCCCAAATTCCTTCTCCCTAAATTCCCTCGCCCCCAAATTCCCTCTCCCCAAATTCCCTCTCCCCAAATTCAACCTTCTCCCCAGATTCCCTCTCCCCCAAATTCCCTCTCCCCCAAATTCACTCTCCCCAAATTCAGCCTTTTTCCCAGATTCCCTCTCCCCCCAGATTCCCTCTCCCCCCAGATTCCCTCTCCCCCCAGATTCCCTCTCCCCCCAGATTCCCTCTCCCCCCAGATTCCCTCTCCCCCAGATTCCCTCTCCACCAGATCCCCCCGCCCCCAGATTCCCTCTTCCCCCAAATTGCTTCTCCCCAAGTATCCTCTCCTCCCAAATGTTTCCTCCTCCAAATTTCTTCTGCCTTCCCAGCCTTGGAATGTGCGACCAATCGGTTTCTGGATGTGGCACCGGGCGATTTCTGACAAATTAAATAATTTCTCTGGCTGTGATGTCATCCCAAAACAAACAAATCCAAACTGGAAAAAACAAAGCATGAAAACTGGAACCTTTGCAACGCAATGCTTTCTGTGGCAAGCATTTGTGCATAAGTACATAAATAGACAGGAAGAGAGCTGAATAACAATTTTGCAGCATTATATTGATATTTGCAAGATAAAATATTGAACATGTACTAGTCTCTGAACACTTTACTCGGTTGTAATCTTTTCTTACCTTTCTCAGTACTAAAGGTACTAACTTTTCTGCAGTTCAAACTTTGTGTAACGATGGCTCAGCTCCATGGAGTCACATTCTGGGCACCATACTATAGGAAGGATGTGAAGGCCTTCGAGAGAAATTATTTGTAAGAATGGTTCCAGGGATGAGGGACTTCAGTTACGTGGATCGACTGGAGAAGCCGGGGTTGTTCTCCTTGGAGCAGAGAAGGTTGAGAGGAGATTTGATAGAGGGGTTCAAAATCATGAGGGGTCTGGACAGAGTAGATGGAGAGAAACTGTTCCCATTGGTGGAAGGGTCGAGAACCAGAGGACACAGATTTAAGGTGATTGGCAAAAGAACCAAAGGCGACGTAAGAAAAAAGTTTTTTACACAGCGAGTGGTTAAGATCTGCAATACACTGTCTGAAAGGCTGGTGGAGGCAGACTCAATGTTATCTTTCAAATGGAAGTTGGATAAATATCTGAAGGAAAAAAAAATGCAGGGCTGCGGGGAAAGGGCGGGGGAGTGGGACTAGCTGAGAGTTGGCACGGGCTCAAGGGGCCGAATGGCCTTCCTCTGTGGTATAACCGTTCTATGATTCTATGGACCCAAAATTCCACATTGCCTTTTTTTGGTGCTATTTAAAATTAATGGCCAATTTTTAAAGCCGAAATAGTGCCAAAAAAAACCCCCCGACGTTTCGTCATTTTTCTCTTTGAATTTGGTGCTACGGCAGAAAGACCCTAGTTTCTGTGGGTGGAGCTAATTGATAGTGCCGAAAAACTGCGGCCCCGTTCTGCGCATGCCCAAGCATTTGGGTTTCCAGGGTAACGTGTAATTGTACAGCTTTACTCTGTAGCTAACCGGTGCTAGTTTTCCCGTGCCGAGCATTTTCTGCTCCTCTCCCCGGCCGAAAGGTCCCCACTGCTGCCGCCCCTATCCCTGGCTTGGCTTCCACTTCCCCCCACCAACTCCCAGCCCCTGGGCTTCTTTGGTCGCCCAGCACCGAGTTCCTGTGTCCAGCCGAGGGAGATGAACAAGCTGGTGTATGGAACGCCGATTTCGATCTGACTCCGATTTGGTAAGGTAAGGATTTTCAAGGCCAGTGGTCCCCAGCGCCATTTTTGAAAAAATCCTCATTGGCGAAACTCGTAAAAATGCCGTTGCGGGTGGGTTTGACCCCCAGTGACGTCATAAAAACCTTAACTAAAAAAATTGGGCACTACCTGTTAAGGGCGGCGTCATCATCATCACAGGCAGTCCCTCGAAACGAGGATGACTTGCTTCCACGCCGAAAAGGGATCACTGAATTCATAGGTGTTTCAATGAAGGATCTAATATTCCTGATCCCAAACTACGTCTTGAAGGGTGGAAGATGCCTGTGCGTGGATTTTTTTCACGTGTGGTGGCCGTTGCACACCAGCCACCACACGGGCTTGGCAGAGCTAGGTCTTGGTCCAGTGGCAAGGATTAACCAGGACGACTGGAGACCAGCTCTGCTGCACGGACCTGGTGCACACACATACCGCAGTGTGGGCTGGGCCCGTGCTGCCCCTGGGCCCTCGCCTCTTCTGGACCTCGAACTGTTGCCTCTCCTGGGCCCCGATCACATCCCTCTACGAACTCTTGCCGCTCCTTCACCCCTCCTGCTGTACCTGCCTGCACTGCAATCAGCTGTCGCCCTCCTGCAGCAGCACGCGCTGCTCCCTGCAGTGGTATACCGTCGCAAGCTGCTCCCTCTAATGACCCCGACCTGCTAATGGTCTTGCAGGCTGGGATCGCGCCGATTTCCGGGCCAGGCTGCCGCAAGCTGCTCCCTCTAAACGACATTATAATGTTGGCGAAACTTGCAAAATTAAGTTAGCTCCAAAAAAACACTGATACCTCCAAAAATGTGGAGCTAAATGGTGACGAATTTTGGGCCTTATGATTGTACAACCAAGGTTCCGATTCTTGCTCATTTTGTGCATTGCGGGTCATTTGACCCTAACTGGCTGGGTGGGACACCCATGGTATCGAGTGGGATACCGGTTTCACACCCTGCCCGGTATTACTCTCCACTGACTTGACAAATTCCGGACGGGCACGTTAGGTTCAAATATCCCCCATAGAGTTCAGGCACATACAGGATATGCACATACACACGCACATGCACATGCACGCATGTAACAACAACTTGAATTTATATAGCGCCTTTAACATGGTAAAACATCCCAAGGCGCATCACAGGAGCGTTATAAAACAAAATTTGACACCTTTATCAGGAACGGTAGCATAGTGGTTATGTTACGGGACTAGTAATCCAGAGGCCTGGACTAATGATGCGGAGATGTGAGTTCAAATCCCACCACGGCAGCTGGGGAATTTAAACTCAGTAAATGAAATAAATCTGGAATTAAAAAAGCTAGTATCAGTGATGGTGACCATGAAACTACCGCATTGTCATAAAAACCCATCTGGTTCACTAATGTCCGTCGGGAAGGAAATCTGCCGTCCTTACCTGGTCTGGCCGATATGTGACTCCAGACCCACAGCACTGTGGTTGACATTTAACTGCCCCTCTGAAATGGCCCAGCAAGACACTCGGTTACACCAAACCGCTACAACAGTTCTTCTCGAGGGCAATTAGGGATGGACAATAAATGCTGGCCTTGCCGGCGACGCCCACATCCCTTAAATGAATAAATTAAAAACAAAAATGCCACATAAGCAGATATTAGCGCAGGTGACCAAAAGCTTGGCCAAAGAGGTAGGTTTTAAGGAACGTCTTAAAGGAGGAAACGCACACACGCTGATGAACACAGGCACATTTATAAATGCATGTGCACACACAAGCTCATGCAGACATGCACACGCTCTTATTTATTATATATTGATATCCAATGCCATATCTTTCAAAGCTGGATAATCGTGGCTCAATGAACAGCAAGAGTTCTCATGCAATCAACCGTGGATTATTCTACCTCAAATGAGACGTTGGGGACCTTTGTGCCACTAAAGTTGTGCCATGAAATTGTTGTTCAATAGGTGGAGCCTGGGGCCAATCAGCATTTAGTTGTTTGAAGGGAGCTCTGCCATTGGAAAATGCCTCTTGGTTTCAGGGTCCAAACAAGACACACCCACCTATCATTAAAGTTGTTTCTGCATCTGTGAAAATAGTTACCCATATTCACACGCTGCACACATATACAAATAAACTTACAATAACAACTTGTATTTATATAGAGCCTTTAACGTAGTGAAACATCCCAAGGTGCTTCACAGGAGTCATGAGACAAAAAATTTGGCACCGAGCCACATAAATAGAAATTAGCACAGGTGACCAAAAGCTTGGTCACAGAGGTAGGTTTTAAGGAGCGTCTTGAAGGAGGAAAGAGAGGTAGAGAGGCGGAGAGGTTTAGGGAAGGGAGTTCCAGAGCTTGGGGCTCAGGCAACAGACGGCACGACCACCAATGGTTGAGCGATAATAATCAGGGATGCTCAAGAGGGCAGAATTAGAAGAGCGCAGACATCTCAGGGGGTGGTTGTGGGACTGGAGGAGATCACAGAGATAGGGAGGGGCAAGGTCATGGACAGATTTGAAAACAAGGATGAGAATTTTGAAATCGAGGCATTGCTTAACCGGGAATCAATGTAGGTCAGCGAGCACAGGGGTGATGGGTGAGCGGGACTTGGTGCGGGTTAGGATGTGGGTAGCCGAGTTTTGAATCACCTCTAGTTTACGTAGGGTAGAATGTGGGAGGCCAGCCAGGATGCGTTGGAATATAGCAGAATATCAGTTCAAAATTCCAGGATCTGGGAAGGTGAAAGGAAGACCAATTCACTAAATATATTCAAAAAGGAGTTAGATGTAGTCCTTACTACTAGGGGGATCAAGGGGTATGGCGAGAAAGCAGGAATGGGGTACTGAAGTTGCATGTTCAGCCATGAACTCATTGAATGGCGGTGCAGGCTCGAAGGGATGAATAGCCTACTCCTGCACCTATTTTCTATGTTTTTAAGACGTCAGTTCTGGTGGCTGAATTTGCGGGAGGTGGAATTTGGGACTGGAATCAGTTCTGCTAATGCCTCTGCCCATTTCTCAAACTTGGACAATTCCAATGGGAGGGGTGCAGGTGCTACTTTTCCTTGCAAATATTTAGTGCATTATGATGCATTGGTTGAAACCTAATCCTATGTTGTTGTTAAAGTCCTCCCCAGGTTTGATGTCAAGATACAAGCCGACGAAATGTTCTATCTTCTGACGAAGGATGAGTTCAGATTCAAAATCGTGGCAAAGTAAGTGGAAAGACTTTGGCCTGGATTTTCCAGGTCCCCATGAAGCCGTACTCACAGCGTAGAATGAATCCCCAAATAATTAAATAATTTAATTATTATTCACAACTGGAATAAAAATAAATGTTCCCATTTTCAAATTCAATTAAAAGGCTCTTTAATGAAGCATTTAAAATTAACATTGTATTTTTTGAAAAATAATTTTTAATATTTCAATCCGGGCCAAAATTGAGATGAACTGATTATAAATGTCTGTGAATTATTTTTAATTATTTACTTTTTAGCTTTACATTTATATTAACCCTTACGCTGGTGAAAGCAGGCCCTAAACTGATCACAGCGTACGCCATCATAAGCCATGTAACACCATCGGGGCAGGCCGGGGAGCGGAAGGAACAGCGTGGCGGCCTGGCCCAGTAGGCTGAGCGGCTCCCGGCCTGCGAGCACCATTGAGAAGGCTGGGGAGCGAAAGGACCACTGCAGGGAGCAGCACGTGCTGGAGCAGGAGAGCAACAGCAGTGAAGAGGGGCATCACCAAGATCCAGGTCGGTGATTGGAGCGTGGGCAGATACAGCAGGAGCGGCAAGACCGGGGGGCGAAGGAGCGGTGAGAGTTCATAGAGGGATGTGATCGGGGCCCAGGAGAGGCGCAAGTTCGGGGCCCAGTAGAGGCGAGGACCCAGGGGCAGCACGGGGTCTGCGATATGTGTGCGCACTAGGTCCGTGCACCAGAGCAGGTCTCCAGTCGTCTTGGATAACCCTTGCCACTGGACCAAGACCTAGCTCTGTCAAGCCCGTGTGGTGGCTGGTGTGCAACGGCCACCACACGTTAAAAAAATCCACGCACAGGCATCTTCCACCTTTCAACATGTAGTCCAGGATCTGGAATGTCAGGTCCCTCATTGAAACACCTGTGAACTCATCCCTTTTCGGCGTGGAAGCAAGTCATCCTCGATTTGAGGGACTGCCTATGATGAAAATGCCTCGCTAGTTCCAGGTTTCCACATGCACTGTGCAGGCACTCCAGGGGTGCTTCATTGGCTGTGGAGCGCTTTGGGAGGTGCGGTGGGCGTGAAGGGTGCTGTAAGTCTAAGCTTTTCTTTCTTTCTTTCTTTCTTACTGTTAAGTGTTGGACAGCTTCCTTGCTCTTTTTGCTTTGCTGCTTTAAACGTCGGAATTACACACAAACACAGTTATCGTGATGGCAGTATTAGATCTTTACTTAAACATTCATACTATACAAAACCAGTATGAAAGTTACTGAGAGATGCACTTCACTAAGCCAGCATACGCTCTGCTTGTGAGGCACACGCCTTCCAATCTCGAGAGACTCTAAACTATGTCTCTCCTTACTCTTGTACAAAATTACAGTATCAATGATACATGCAAATAATTAACATACAGACAATGTGGACTAAACGACCATTGTCCTGAAATCATGTCTAACTGCTTCATGAATTACACAAACCAGGTGATCAGCAGGAGTTTATACAAAAGCGGCGAGAGATCGTGGAGTGATGTGATCGGGGCCCAGAAGAGCTGAGGGCCCAGGGACAGCACGGGCCCAGCCCACACTGCGGTATGTGTGCACACTCGGTCCGTGCAGCAGAGCAGGTCTCCAGTCGTCTTGGTCAATCCTTGCCACTGGACCAAGACCGAGCTCTGTCAAGCCCGTGTGGTGGCTGGTGTGCAACGGTCACCACACATTAAAAAAATCCATGCACAGGCATCTTCCACCCTTCAACATGCAGTATGGGACCTGGAATATCAGGTCCTTCATTGAAACACCCGTGAACTTATCCCTTTTTGGCGTGGAAGCAAGTCATCCTCGTTTCGAGGGATTGCCTATGATGATGATGATGCATGCGCGAAAATCCAGAACTTGCGATCTGTCAAGGTTCGCCTTGACAGATCATCCGCACATGCCCTCCCCCCCCCAAAAAAATCATTTTCACTGATGCAGAGTTGGGGTATTTGCCCAACTGCTGCCCAGCAAATGCCCACATATCCCTTACACCTGGTAACAGCAAGGGTAGGGCCTGCTTTCACCAGCGTAAGGGTTAATATAAATGTTAAATTAAAAATGCCTCTGATCCGCAAGAAAAGTACCTGGTGCCTCCGTATCTTCAGACTCTTGCAGTCCTGCATAAAGGCCCACATATCGCAGGGACGCATATGGTTCGCAAGCAACCCTGGGATCACATGAGCCGGCTCAACCAATCAGAAAGGGGATTCCCATTATGCTTATGTTGATTCCAATTATGTATGGAACCCCCATCAGTATTTAAGGACTGACATAAAAAATACAATTTTACACAGCATAAATAAAAATTAATCACCACATGTTTAACATTAATAAAAATACAATTCATTTAAGCATTTAAAACAAAATTTACTTTTTTGAAAAAATAAACTTAAACATTTTGAAAGACGCCAAAAATAACCTAAGCTAATTACGAAGATTTTTAAATGTTTAAATGATTAAAAAAAATTATTCTAATATTTATTTTCACCCTTGCGCTGATGGAAGAAGGCCTTACGCCTGCTTTTACCAGGCGTAAGAGGTTCACGGACATTCACTGGGCAGTAGTCAGGCAAATAGCCCAACTCTCCACCTGCGAATGTCCATTTCCTGCACATGTGGATGATCTGTCAAGCTGAAACTCGACAGATCACAAGTTAAGAACATGCGAACATAAGAAATAGGAGCAGGAGTAGGCCATAAGGCCCCTCGAGCCTGCTCCGTCATTCAATAAGATCATGGCTGATCTGATCATGGACTCAGCTCCCCATAACCCCTTCTCCCCTCATCGTTTAAGAAACTCTCTATTTCTGTCTTAAATGTATTCAATATCCCGGCTTCCACAGCTCTCTGAGGCAGCGAATTCCACAGATTCACAACCCTCTGAGAGAAGAAATTGCTCCTCATCTCAGTTCTAAATGGGCGGCCTCTTATTCTGAGATCATGCCCTCTAGCTCTAGTCTCCCCCATCACTGGAAACATCCTCTCTACATCCACCTTGTCAAGCCCCCTCATAATCTTATACGTTTCGATAAGATCACCTCTCATTCTTCTGAATTCCAATAAGTAGAGGCCCAACCTACTCAACCTTAAGGTGCACAGCACACATGGAAACCCGGAACTTGCAGGGCTGTGTGTACACGGTCATAGGCCCCGTAAAATCCGGGCCATTTTCTCCTGAGTTTGAATATTAAATATTGGGTCAAAAATTGCGGTTGGAGGCTTCCCGAGGGCGGACATCTCCGACCAAACGTTTTTTTACGAAAATACCTGGTAGTCCCGGAGAAACGAACAATTGCACTCCGAAGCCGAGATGCACAGCCCAGTGCAGAGGCCCACGTCTTCCAGGAACGTATGCGCATCCTGGGATCACATGGGCCTGGATCACCAATGAACATGAAGTATTCTCATTCATAGTAAGGAAGCTCCGAGCTCCCATTACTATCAATGAGAATGCCCCTAAAATCAAATAAAACACGAACATAAATTAAAAAAAATAAATTGCATTAAATTAAATGTTTTGGAAAAATTATATTTTTCTGAATTTAAAAAAAAAGTGTTAAAAATAAACTTTCCTTCACAGACAGAGTTTTTGATATGAAAATAAGTAATAACATTAATTTTTTTCTATCTTTTAAAACTCTTACGCTGGCCGCAAAAGTTTGAAAGGACATTCGCTGGGTAAGAGTTGGCAAATAGCTCAAATCTCCGCCCGCGAAAGTCTTTCTCCTGGGGTCGCGTGCGACCTGTCAAAAGACATTTTGACAAAAGACATGTGCCTAAATCCGGGACTTGGGGGGCCTCTTCAGGCGAGTGTGAATTTGGACAGAGTAGATAGAGAGAATCTGTTACTATTGGCAGAAGGGTCGAGAACCAGGGGACACAGATTTAAGGTGATTGGCAAAAGAACCAAAAGCAATGCAAGAAAAAACTTTTTTACGCAGCGAGTGGTTAGGATCTGGAATGCACGGCCTGAAATGGCTTTCAAAAGGCAGTTGGATAAGTGTAATTACAGTCTACGGGGAAAGGGCTGGGGAGTGGGAATAGCTGAGAGTCGGCATGGGCTCGATTGGCTGAATGGCTTTCCTCCGTGCTGTAACCATTCTCTGATTACAGAGACCGAATTTGATTCATATTATCTCTTTCTAAATAACTCTATATAATCATACATTCGTTCGTGTTTAATAGTAGATTTAATAAGATTTTGTGGTGTAATATTCTGACTACATTC